>NC_059368.1:4422500-4570000 GCF_019703515.2 Myxocyprinus asiaticus | reverse complement strand
GACAACAGCGAAAACAGCTATTTTATTCATTCAGCCGCAGTATAACATCAGCACCATGACCGCAGGTGTGTTTAACTGTTACACAGAAAATTAGCCTCATTAATGACAGAATATTGATCATTTACTCAGGAAATGGTATCTTCGATTCACTGCAGTTTTTGGAGCATCATAAGCATATATGGCTCCAAAAATTATTTCTTGATATTGTTCAGCCTATTGACTGTATTCAGTATGTTTTCATGAATGTGTATTTGCTCAGAAATAACATGTGATTTTAAATCAGAGGAACCATCATTTCATCCACACAACAATTGTAGCCAAGTAGATTCAAAATGTTTAATGAAATAAAAATAAGGTATGTTTTTCACAGTTTGGGACTTAATGAACACAAGGAAGAATGGTTTTTAATTTATAATGTAAAAAATATAATTTATGAGCACCAACAAAACAATACAGTAATAAAAAAGCAATATTTTCCTACATATATTTGAACTAAAACATTTTTTTGTGATTGAACAGGGTATGCAAAAACTACAACTTAACTGACTTATAATTTGGAACCCATTTAAATCGTATTTATTATTGTCTGGTCAAATTTACTATTATAATATGATAAATTATTGGTAGTATTTTGAGTACTGCTATTATACAGTAGGATAACAGTATATATCGGTCATATTTACTTATTATTTTGGCAGAAAGTAAATTTGACAGTTTATGTTCCTCATTAGAATATCGGGTATGGTGGGGCCTGGGTAGCTCAGCGAGTACTGACGCTGACTACCACCCCTGGAGCCGCAAGATCGAATCCAGGGCGTGCTGAGTGACTCCAGCCAGGTCTCCTAAGCAACCAAATTGGCCCAGTTGCTAGGGAGGGTACAGTCACATGGGGTAACCTCCTCGTGGTCGCTATAATGTGGTTCTCGCTCTCGGTGGGGCGCATGGTGTGTTGTGCGTGGATGTCGCGGAGAGTAGCATGAAGCCTCCACACGTGCTATGTCTCCGCGGTAACGTGCTCAACAATCCGCGTGATAAGATGCGTGGATTGACTGTCTCAGACGCGGAGGCAACTGAGATTCGTCCTCCGCCACCCAGATTGAGGTGAGTCACTATGCCACCACGAGGACCTAGAGCGCATTGGGAATTGGGCATTCCAAATTGGGGAAAAAAAAAAAGAATATCGGGTATGGAAGTATATTATGGACAAATATCTTTGAAACAAAAAAGTACTCTGAATTGCACTAATTGTAAAATGCACACATTGCATTTTCAGTGCTTGAATTTTTTGGGGATGCAGTTTCATATAGTAGCATATTTAAGTTGAGAATATTTCAGTTGAAAACATATCGCACAAGATCATTAAATTCAGTAATAAATATTCACCTTCCAAAGTTCAGTTCCAAAATATCATGTTATTCATCTTTATTATTCGACAAATAATATTAGGCCCATTATATTTCGCTTTGCACATTCGCCTCAAATTTCAGTGGTTAAAGTTAGGTTGGAAATTCAACCTTGTGCATCTTGGCATTGCAGGAAAAGTAGTAAGCGTGCCAATGCACAGTCTTCACTTGCTGCTGCTAGGCTTCATCACTAGGTGATGCAATCTGGTATTGCAATCATTGTCGGCTGACTTCGAGCATTGCAGGGAAATGTCTGTGCAATTGCGCTGTAAGCACAAGTTGCTTTTCATATCATATTTGACACTATTGCCAGAAAGGTTGACCTCATTTGCTGAAAAAAACAAATCCAGCAATGAAAAACAGGGCTCTAGGGTGCGAGCTAATGCAAGTCAAAATGATTGCGTTTGAATGTGGAAAATTATACGGCTGCACCGTTGCAATTTACATCTGACACCAGTCATCAAAACTTCTGAACTTATACCTTCAGAATCACAACTCCCTATGTATATCACCTCATACAAATTAAGCTTCTAAACTAAGATAAAAACTTAAAAAAAAACAAAAAAACTACAGTCGTGGACAACTGATAAGTGCGAGTCTGGTAAAACAGCGAAGTATTTATTTTACTTGGTTTCACTTAGCTACGTCACCTAGCAGTATGCTGGGCTGGCAAAAAAATATATACTTGCATCACATATGATGGGCACTCATGCAGCGTTTACTAGTGACCAAATGTAAATAACAAGATAAATGGTATTGAGTTTTATTGGTCTGATTTGAATGCAATATAAATCAAGAAAAAAGTCATGGTGTCTACTGTACAACTGCATTTATACATTGTGCTTAACATGCTAAAAAAAATGAAAACAATAGCATTTAAAATAAGTTAATGTAAAACTTGTGTAGAGTACATTAACCATTTGCATGAATAGCTTGCAGCTCCTTATTTTTCCTCATAAACCATGAACACTTTGCCCTGACAGTTGCCTCACTCAGATACTGTTTGTACATTAGAACAGAAAATTACCCATATAGTAAAGTGGCATGTCAAACTGAAAAAAAAAAAGGGGAAAAAAACAGTTTAAAATTACTTTATTGATTATTGTAAAGTTAGTTTACTATATCAAAACTGATGATCGACAAGGTCCTGTCCCTGTTGCTCTTGGTCTTCATCAAGACCTGATTGCACCATCTAGAGGTGAAGCCTAGTAGCAACAAGTGGAGTGGTGGTGGTGTAGTGGGCTAAAGCACATAACTGGTAATTGGAAGGTTGCTGGTTTGATCCCCACAGCCACCACCATTGTGTCCTTGAGCAAGACACTTAACTCCAGGTTGCTCCAGGGGTATTGTCCCTGTAATAAGTACACTGTAAGTCACTTTGGATAAAAGTGTCTGCCAAAAAAAAAAAAAATGCAAAAAAAAATGTAAGTGAAGATTGTTTATCGGCACTCTGCCAAATCCAACCATCTTCCAACTAGAGGTAAGCACCTGCCTTGAAATGAAACCCCGACCCAAACCCAAAATTGCTTACTATCTAATTTCTTCTCCTAGCAAGTACTGTTGCAATAGGCTGTATTTTATGTAAGCATATAGGCAACATATAGGTTACATCGTAACAGTACTGAAACAGTAAACATACACGGTTTTAACAAGGTACAGCAGCACCTCAGTACACTAGAGCAGAAGGGGGGAAAAAAAGCATTGCCTTACCTTTTATGCGCTGAAGCTTCACTTGGTGCAGAACAATCTGGAATAATATGAAACAATGCAACAGTCCACTCTATGCAGCCTGAACTTGTTCAGATTGTTGAATCTTTGTGACAACTGTGCAGTTGTCACAATCTAGACGCAGCACAAAGAATGAAACAGAGTGCAAGTGTCAACATGAGTTTTTGACAATTTGAAGTCCTTTTTAAATTGACATGGTCTTTAAAATATGCCAGTCCTGTGCAAGATGCTGAAGAAAAAGTGAGACGCGGTGCAAATGTCAAAGACATTCATCCAGCATGTGTTTAAACAATGGGAAAACAGAACAGACGTGCGCAAAAATACATTGTGTGAACGGCCCCTAACTCGTCAGTACGCGCGTTTCTGTGAGTACGAGCGCATGTGCGAAACAAGTTCTGTAAGCCTGTTTTATTTTTTTTCATTAATTACAAACCCGACCCGAACCCGAAGTCCTACTTGAAAAACTGACCCGAACCCAACCCGAAACCCGTTGGGTTCTTGGGTCCCGTCGGGCCCGGGTCGGGTTGCAGACCTCTACTTCCAACCAAATTTTAACCACTAAAATTTTAGAGGCAGATATAATTTTACCTGTTGAATAATAAAGATGAATTTTTTATAAAACTTAATATTTTGGAACTGAACTTTAGAAGGTGAATATTTATTGACTTTTTTTCTATATATTTTTTTTTTCCTCCCCAATTTGGAATGCCCAATTCCCAATGCACTCTAGGTCCTCGTGGTGGCGTAGTGACTCGCCTCAATCCGGGCGGTGGAGGACGGATCTCAGTTGCCTTCGCGTCTGAGACCGTCAATCTTATCACGTGGCTTGTTGAGCGCGTTACCGCGGAGACGTAGCACGTGTGGAGGCTTCACGCTATTTTCCGCGACATCCATGCACAACTCAACACGCACCCCACCGAGAGCGAGAACCACATTATAGCGACCACGAGGAGGTTACCCCATGTAACTCTACCCTCCCTAGCAACCGGGCCAATTTGGTTGCTTAGGAGACCTGGCTGGAGTCACTCAGCACACCCTGGATTCAAACTCGCAACTCCAGGGGTGCATTATTGAATTTTGTGATTTTGTGAGAAATGTTTTCAGTTGAAATATTCACAGCTTGTATGCTACTAAATGAAACTGCATCCCCAAAAAATTCAAGCACTGAAAATGCTATGCGTTTATTTCACAATAAGTGCAATTCAGTGTGCTTTTTTGTCTCATAATTATTTGTCCTTAATTTATTTCCATACCAGATTTTGTAATGAGGAACAAACTGTCATATTTACTTCCTGCCAAAAATAAAAGCTCCAGGTAAATGTGAAGTAAATATGACTGATATGTATATTAATATCCTACTGTATAAAACCGGTAATGTAAGTCTTATGACTTGCTCTTTTGTAAATTTAGTGGTAAAATCATCACAATGTTCATGATATTGCTTTATTTTGTATCTGCAGCAAAAACATCGACAATTTCGTCAATATTCAATATGTATTGTCCAGCCCATCTAGCATAAGATACAGGTAATAAATGTTCAAGTAAACATTTTTGTGCGTGTGTGTGTGTTTCAGATGGAGAAGTATCTCTATATCATTATGGATGGAAGGATTGTGCTACTGTTCTTTTCTATCTCTTCATCACCATAATACTTCATGCTGTGGTGCAGGAGTATGTTCTAGATGTAAGATGCCTGGATTCTGGATTTCTGTATTTTATTATTAGTTTATTATAATACTTGCAAGGGCAACACTGTATTAATATTCCTTAAACATTCTGGTTAGGGTTTGTTTTAAACCCCTAAGTATTACAGGTTTATCTGACAGAAAACAAGATGTGCACTGAGTGTCATGGCAAAATATCTCTGATGCAGCATTTAGCAAAGAACCAAAGCCTAAAACCTAAAATGAAAACTTTGCCACTAGTTTTGGCTGCCTTCCAAGCACTGGTACAGTATTTCCTTCAGGAAATGCCAATCAGTTTATTTCATTTTATTCTAGCTGAATTTTATTTTTTATGTTTTTGTTGTAGAAAATAAACCGACGTCTCCACCTGTCGAAGAGTAAAAACACAAAGTTTAATGAATCTGGGCAGCTATGTGTGTTTTACATGGTGTCTAGTTTATGGAGTCTCTACGTCATCGCCACAGTAAGAGCCCATCGAATCACACACTACACATACACATGTAAAACCTCACACTTTCTGTTAATGTCCCATGAATTGTTTTTGTGCTTGACAGGAGGGATATCTTCTGCATCCCAGCAGCCTTTGGGAGAATTACCCTCATGTACACCTGAGGTACACACACATGCGTTTTTGTTAGAGTAAATCTGACGAAAACTGTCAAGAAATGTCCAGATCATATTTCACCCCAAAATCAAAAGAAAAAAAAAAAAGTTATGTTTTGAATAAAGACAATGAGGCCTATTTTTTGGACCGTTATTTTTTTATTTATTTGTTATGTTTAAAAAAATAAATAATAATAATTAATGATAACTAATCACATTTCCCACCCAGGTTCTCATTTCCGTAAAGCAAAAAAATAAATAATAATTTTCATTACTGCAGTGCAAACAAAAATATTATTAAAAGTACAATTATTTGTTTTGCTGAATTTAATTTATGCATTTTTTTTGTTTTTTTTGTTTTTTGTTAAAAACAAAACATAAGTTTGGACAGGATGATTTTAAACATGATTTTTTTTTGGATATTGGTAATGAAAATTTGGGAGGTAATGTGCTTAATTGTCCTAAAATTTTGTCATGCATAAAAAAATCTAGCCTTTATTTTTGATATGCAAAATATAATTTATATCAATTTTGATGTGAAAAAGACCTGTAAAATTTGCGTGACAATCAATCATTTATATTTCCGTAAAATCCGACATTACTGTAGGATTTTCTGTAAAGCTGCTTTGAACCTACACCCACTGAGCACTTTATTAGGTACACCTGTACATCATCTTTTTCATGCGATTATCTAATCAGCCAATTGTGTGGCAGCAGTGCATAAAATCATGCAGATACAGGTCAGGAGCTTCAATTAATGTTCACATCAACCATCAGAATGGGGAAAAAATGTGATCTCAGTGATTTCGACCATGGCATGATTGTTGGTGCCAGACGGGCTGGTTTGAGTATTTCTGTAACTGCTGATCTCCTGGGATCTTTTTTATTTTATTAATTAATGAAAAAAACAAACAATTACAACTAATTTATTTTTGATAACAATAAAAAGAAAATATGATGTAAAAATGTGCATATAGCATGTGCATCAAATTATCCAACATTTAGAGCGGGCTATGCAGGTAGAAGAATGACAGAGCAAAGCGTGGACAGTGTCATTAAAGGATGTGAAACCTGGACTGGAAAATGGTCAATTTAAGTGTTAAGAAACCAACCTCAGGCAAGTCAAATTGGCATGATTTCACACGCCATCTGAAAATAGGATTAACAGAAAAAAATAAAGCATTCTTTGTGTACACTTGTATGGCTTTTTCTCTATGTGGAAAACAAACGCGGGGTTGCGGGTGAAGATGGAGTAACGGTTGGTTCTGTGTGAGTGAGACATACTATATGTGATTGTAATGTTCTGTCTGTCTGTCTGTTTGGCTGTCAGGTTTCAGGTGAAGTTTTTCTATCTCACTCAGCTGGCGTACTGGTTTCACGCGCTGCCTGAACTTTACTTCCAGAAAGTGAGAAAGGTAAGAGACGAATTTAAAACACACGCAGAGAAATAAAGAGAACGGAAGACTGAAGAGATTTGTGCTGGTTTGTTTGTTTGCAGGAGGAGATCCCTCGTCAGCTGCAGTACATCAGTCTCTATCTGTTACACATTCTGGCTGCGTATCTGTTAAAGTAAGTCTACACATGAACCATAGACTTTCCAGATTACCTTTTAAACCATTTAGTTGAATTTCTTTCCACAACATAGCTTTTTAATAGATTTTTTTAAGAAAGTTTTTGTCACATAGACTAAAACTGAACTGTGTGGACTATTTTCATTTTTTATATTTTGACTTATTACATCATTGTCTTACCTGTGCATGCGGGAACCATTATGTGCCGAATGTGTTTTTGCATCCATCTCTCTTATGTTTCAATTGTTTTTCTATATAAGCGTGCCAGACAGACTTCTTTGGCCGTTGCACCCTTTCTCATGCAGGAGCGCCACGTTTTATTTAGACGCCATGTCTAGTTAAACCCCTTAAACCCTGAAGGCATTTTTGAAAAGGCAAACAGAAAATAAATAACCCTAACCTTTAAGAAAAAAATAAGGTGGGTTAATTGCATGGATTCATTTGGTAGAAAACAATTGATTTGGAACAAGTCTGAGATTTTCCGTTTTAGACACTGCTGCGAAAACTGTAAATAGTACTTGTCCAAAGTGGATTTTTGTTGTTGCTGTTTTGACGTATCTTTGGATACAAATAAAAGAGGTTCGGAAAAAAAAAAACTGCATTGTTCCACAACATGTCACGTGTACCTGGCAAAAATGTTGTGTTGCTACTACAAAGGAAGCAAAAGTTACAGCTTTGGAACGCACGTGTCCCTTCTTTACTCCAAGTGTCCAAAAACCTCTCCAAGCAAGGATTCAGGTGTTTTATTGAACATTGAAATGAAATGACTGAAAACTATGAATGCAAACATCTCATATAAAAATAAAAAATTACTTAAACTTTCATTTTTGGGTGAACTATTCCTTTAATGTTACAGCTTTTTCACACATAGCATCAAACAGAACTTTTCCAGCAATGTTTCAACTGAGAATTTGCTGGAGCTGATTTGCCAATATTTCGACAACAGGTCCTGTTTGCACAACCTCGAAATGGAAAAACAGAATGGTTAGATGTGTGAAGGCGCCTTTTATATTCACCTTTAAATGCTTGTTATACATTATTTTGTTTTTGTATTGGCTGACATAATATTTGCTTAGAGGTGTTGCAAGCGATTTGTTTTTGTTTGGGTTTTTTTTCATTAAAGTATGCAAAAAATGTTCCTACTCCCTTAAAGATATGAATTAAGTGTCCTGAGATATCTCACCGGTCTCTGTTGCTGGGTTTCCATCCAAAATGTTTCGCATTTTTTAAGCACCTTTCTAAAACTTCGACTTAACGTGCAACAATTCGTATTTTCTTTCCCTCCACTACATAATATGCATTATAATGAGGGAGTCGCTTGTCATGATGGAGCAGCTGAATGACCTCTCCCTGCTTTAGGGAGAGTTTTATTTGCAAGATTGAAGCAAGTATCTAATTTTATTAAATGCATCCACTAGACGCCGCAGAATAAGTGTAATATTTGATATAATGGGGTGAAATGGCAGTGATGCCCACACACCGCCAGTCTCCGCATACCTGGGTGCGCCCGCTCTCAAAACTGTTGTGGCGGATTGTAAGGGCCCACTTTATCAAGCAGCTGGGGGTTAAACACTTCCGAATGACAAGGGCTGTGTTCAAAGAGTTGTGTGTCAAGGTCGGACATTTCGATGGACTAGTCACATCAAGCGATCGCACATTCTTAACACATGCACGAATGGTTAAAACACATCATCGTTTTGCGAATAACGCATTTTAACTAATGTGAAACTCTAGAAAATCCACCTCCTCCTAGTGCATTAAATTTTAAGCAAATTTAGAAAGTTTATTCGCATATCAAGTGTTTCCATTCAGGATTTCTTATGCGCAATTTCAAAATGCACAAAAGCATTTGGATGGAAACCCACTTTGTAAACCGTAAACAAAAATGTGTCTGCGGACGTTGACGCTTTTCTAATTGAATGGCTTGGTCACGTTAAAACTTCAGAACGCTAAAATCACTTACAGTACCTTTAACACTAAAAAGGCAAGAAATAATTATATTGTAATAAACCTATAAAATCATTGGACTACTGTTACTGTATATTGAGATGTTTTCTGAGAATGTGAGAATATGTTTGAGTACATTTGTTTGTTTCTGTCTTTCGTTAGTTTGACTCGAGTCGGGCTGGTTTTGTTGTTTCTTCAGTATCTCTCTCAAATGGGGTTCCATCTGTCCCGACTCTTTTACTTTATTGATGAAAACCACCATAAAATGTGAGTAAGACACACTTCCTACAGCTGTGTTTTCATTGCTATTATTTCTGGATTGTTTAATAACTTTGAGGTTTGTTATTCATGTTTGGCTGCATACGTTATATATTTGAGGTGTGTGTGTGTGTAGGTTTGAGATGTGGTCCATTGGGTTTGTTCTGACCCGCATGATCACTCTAACTCTGATGTTCTTGGCTGTTGGCTTTGGTTTGGCTCGTTCTGAAAACCAGACGCTTGATTTGGAAACAGGAAACTTTAACACCCTTTCTGTCAGGTGAGACAGGAAATCACACCAACCGGACATCCATGTTTTATTCTAAACCTGTGTAATTATCTCATAATACTGTGTTTCTGTTTTCATGCAGGCTGCTGGTGTTGTTCGTGGTGTGTTTCACTCAGTCGTGGCTGCTCTGGAAGTTCTTCCGTTTCCAGCTGAGCCGAACACGCGAGCTTCGACTGGAGCAGGCGGCCCGCAAGAGAGCAGCCGCTAAGCAATTCATGCAGCGTACGCTCAAACGTGATACAGGTACACACTTTAACACTCGCTAGCTGTATTGATGAGTTTAAAGCGTTAGTTCGTTCAAAAATGAAAATTCTGTCGTCATCTACTCGCCCTCATGTTGGTCCAGATCTGTATGATTTTCTTTATTCTGTGGAACACAAAAGGAGATGTTTTCCATAGAATGAAAGTGAATGGGGACGGATGCTGTAAGGCTTCAAAAAAAAGTATAATAAAATTAGACTCGTGCTGTATTCCAAGTCTTCTGAAGCCACATGATAGCTTTGTGTTATGAATTTAAGTACTGCAGAACCGCAGCTCTCAAATCTCATTCGCGGTCGTGTATATTCAAGTTTGGCTAGCTAAGATGCGTTGCGCCACATTTGCCTTTAAAGATGCCAGAGTGCCAGTTTTAATATATAGAAGCTCAAATGCAATTTTGTAAGTGGCCAGGAAGGCAGGATTTTCAGTGAATATTGGCTTAAATGTCTGTTACTCGCACATCTATCATATGACTTCAAAGACTCTGAATATAGTACACAAGTCATATGAAGTACTTTTGTGGTAAATAGTGGTGTTTGTTTTTTGTGTGTCTGTCTGTCTGTCTCATTTTTGGAGCTTGATAGCCACTAGTCTCCATCCACTTTCATTGTATTTTATGAAGAGAGAGAAAAATCAGCATAGAAATGCCTTTTTTTTTTGTTATTGTTCATACAAATAAATATTATAGATAAAATAAATCTAATTTTTATAAACATTTAAATAAATATCATATATTTATAATATATTATCATTTTTTTAATATATGTGTGTATATATATATATATATATATATATATATATATATATATATATATGTGTATATATATATATATATATATATATATGTGTGTGTATATATATATTACATACATACATACATACATACACACCACAGGTCTGTTGAATGCTTGATTCTGATTGGTTGACAGACGTTCTAAGGTGTGCAATTATTTTTCAAGTAGATGCACGGCTATGAATATCATACCATATCACTTTGCCAAGTTATTTCAAAGAGCCGTATAGACTACCACAACAAAATAACCAAATAAAACAAAGACATTGGTTAAGTACATTGGATAAGAATGATGAATAATGTCTATAATATCCTAAATTTATTTCCGTTTCGATTGAAAAGCATCCTTGTGTTCCCTCTCTTTCTCTTTTTCACTCTCGTCACACACACACACACTCATGTTGGTGCAGCTATACTTGTGAGGACCCTCCATAGACATTTTTATACTGTACAAACTATAGATTCTATCCCCTAAACCTAACCCTCACAGAAACCTTTTTGCATTTTTACATCTTCAAAAAAACATCATTTAATATGCCATTTCCCTTGTGAGGACCACCCAAAAGGTCCTCACAGAACAGGTTGATTCTCAATACTTAGTCCTCAAGTATAGCAAAACCTGTACACACACACACACACACACACACACACACACACACACACACACTGTACATGCTACCACATCAAAATAACCATATAACAAAGACGTTGGTTAAAGTAAACTGGTTAAGAACATCGAACATTGTATATAAAATCCTACATTTATTTCAATTTCGGTTGAAAAGCTCCCTCGTCTCCCCCACACGCTGACACACATACATACGCACGCGCATGCACACACACACATTTCGCGACCAACAAATAGAGCCGCACCCCCCGTGACTTGATCTAATTTCTATTATCCGAAATAACTTTTAATATGTGAAACTTTTTTGTTTCAATGTATTTCGCCCTAATCAGCCTCACATAGCTATAATGGAAAGCACCGTGCTACCCCTCCCCCTCTCTTTCGCTCACGCGCACACACACTACCTTGTTACTCCAATGTCGAAAAGCAGCGCATCCTCCGTTGCTAGTTCTAACGTGACGTTTTCGAACTAGCAGCGAAGGCTTTAGCTGTATCAAAGCTAGATACACTTGATCAATACAACAGTTTCTATGTTATCTGAAATATCTGTGGGGAAACACCCTCATGCTCCCCCTCCCTCTCTCTTAAGCTCACACACGTGGACACACACATACTTCTTTTTTGGCCAGGCAGTATGTGTGTGATATATACACACACACACACACACACACTGGCGGCCAAAAGTTTGGAATAATGTATAGATTTTGCTCTTATGGAAAGAAATTGTTACTTTTATTCACCAAAGTGGCATTCAATGGATCACAATGTATAGTCAGGACATTAATAACGTGAAAAATTACTATTACAATTTGAAAAATTTCAGAACTTCTTAAACTACTTCAAAGAGTTCTCATCAAAAAATTCCTCCATGTGCAGCAATGACAGCTTTGCAGATCCTTGTCAGTTTGTCCAGATACTCGGGTGACGTTTCACCCCACACTTCCTGTAGCACTTGTCATAGATGTGGCTGTCTTGTCGAGCACTTCTCACTCACCTTACAGTCTAACTGATCCCACAAAAGCTCAATTTTTCTGTTTCAAAAGTGGCTTTTTCTTTGCAATTCTTCCCATAAGGCCTGCACCCCTGAGTCTTCTCTTTACTGTTGTACATGAAACTGGTGTTGAGCGAGTAGAATTCAATGAAGCTGTCAGCTGAGGACATGTGAGGCGTCTATTTCTCAAACTAGAGACTCTGATGTACTTATCCTCTTGTTTAGTTGTACATCTGGTCTTCCACATCTCTTTCAGTCCTTGTTAGAGCCAGCTGTCCTTTGTCTTTGAAGACTGTAGTGTACACCTTTGTATGAAATCTTCTGTTTTTTGGCAATTTCAAGCATTGTATAACCTTCATTCCTCAAAACAATGATTGACTGATGAGTTTCTATAGAAAGCTGTTTCTTTTGTGCCATTTTTGACCTAATATTGACCTTAAGACATGCCAGTCTATTGCATACTGTGGCAACTCAAAAACAAACACAAAGACAATGTTAAGCTTCATTTAATGAACCAAAGAGCTTTCAGCTGTGTTTGATATAATGGCAAGTGATTTTCTAGTACCAAATCAGCAATTTATCATGATTACTCAAGGATAAGGTGTTGGAGTGATGGCTGCTGGAAATGGGGCCTGTCTAGATTTGATCAAAAATTATTATTTTTTTTTTTTTTTTCAAATAGTGATGGTGCTGTTTTTTACATCAGTAATGTCCTGACTATACTTTGTGATCGGTTGAATGCCACTTTGGTGAATTAAAGTACCAATTTCCTTCTGAAATAGCAAAATCTGTACATTATTACAAACTTTTGGCCACCAGTGTACGCATGCACACACTTACTCAAGAGCGAGAAATAGAGCCGTCACGTCAGTCACCGGCATCTCAATAGGGTTAAAAACAGTTAAGGTTTACATCGGAAATATGGCGACACTCACTGCTGCTGAGAATTGCTTAAACGTACATATTGGCAATTTTGAAGCGATGTTACTTCTGATGAGAGCTGCAACAAATAAAGTTAATTCAACAGGCAATCTCTCTCAGTTTCTGAGCTTCTCTCTTTCGATCCCTCAAAAACAAACTTGCACATAAACTCTCACACACACATGCACTAACTTGTTACTCCAGTAAGTGCTCCAGTAAAGCAGCGCAAGCCTCGCTATCCTCCGTTGCTAGTTCTAAAGTGACGTTTTTGAACTAGCAACGAAGGCTTGAGCTGTATCAGTGCAAGACGCTGAATCCATGGTGGAAGAAAGTAGTTCCACTCACGAGCGTTTTAGGGACGAAAACCAGTCTTGAGATAAAACCCTGAATGATGTATTAAGGTGGTAACCATGGTATATGCAGAATAATTGACTCCGGCCCATTGAATATATAATTATATGTATAAATATTATGTTCATAATGGAAAATAAATAAATAAATGAACTAAATATAAATATTATATATAAAATAAATATAATTTTATAAACATTTAAATATATATAGTTTATAAATACATTATTAATTTAGAAATATATTATTTATAAATATTATATTTATTATAAATGATAAATATTTCATGAAATAAATAGTATTTGTAGCAGACAAGCCTCTTGTTCATCGGAAAAGAAGGAAAGTGGGAACCGGATTAACAATTAACAAGACTTTAATGCCAGCATAAAACACTGAACTGAAGCATAACACACAATGACACACACACACAGCTCCGTGTGTCTCTCTTGCTCGCTCTCTGGCGACCCCGGCTCCTCCTCTATCCCTCTCCCGCTGATTGGGCAACTCAGCGCCGGGCATGCATCCTCACAGTCTAATTTTTGGGAGAACTCCCTTGCCTCTAGGAAATATTTGTTGTTTCACAGAGTGTGAAAGCTAAAACATGACAATAAAGAATGACACTGTTTTTGTAGGTCTTATATTGTACTCTGATTCTGATTTATTTAGTGTTCAATGATGCATCTTTCTCCTATAACACAAGCTGTGTGTGTGTACGTTTGGGAACACAATTGTCCCAAAAAGTGAACTAATATTCAGGGACGTCTTCAGTTGGTAAAACAATTTGTACATAAAGCAAATGTTTTTTGGTAGATCTAAAAATGGTTCGGTTTGTTCTATAGTAATTAGCTTGCATAAAAACAATACAAGTCTATGGGATGTCTTGATTTAAATAGCTGAATAAACATTTGTATGTGCTCTGCAGTTGGTCACCATGAGAATGGACTGATTAAAGCAGAGAACGGGACATCCCCTCGCCTGAAAAAGATCAAAACTCCTTAAACTTCATCCCCATTCCAACGCTTAGCCTCTCCAAACCAACGGCACAGGAATGGGAAACAGTTCAGCCTGCTGCTTCCTGTTTCCATGTCAGGAGAAATGAATGTGCTGTTTCTCAGAGGAAGTGACGTCACAGTACAGTGGCACGCTCAACAGACTCTTGTCAACTTCTCTTTATCAGTTTCAGTGTTCATGTTATTTCTTTTGTATATGCTTCTAAACTTCACTCAGTCCTTCTTTATTAAAGCGCTGTTTTGAGGTTAGTTTTTTTTTCTGCACGTCACGAGGTACAAATATGGTGACTACCGAGGAAGGACACTTATTGAGATTATAAAATGTATAGGTGGGTTTAACAGATTCCAAACACCAAGATTTAGGTGATTTTCACAGTGCAACAGAACTGGCAGAGGACAGCCCTTGTTTTGGTCTGGTTTTGAGGTAGGAAAAAGTATTGTATTAGTGAAATGATCACTAACACTCACTCTTTCCATTGAAATATTAAATGCTGTTGGAGTTTCTCCCATGATGCTTTGTAAGTTTATACAGTTTGATATGTGATTGAATATGACGATCAAAAAAATTGTTTTTGAAAAGCTGAATTGAGTCTCGTCTTTTTACAGATATTTTGGGTATTACTGCTTGCAAGCACTTTGCAAACTTTTTAATGTTTACTTTTGTCTTCATGCATTACATCATTCTGTAATTTCATTGTCATTTCCACCATTTATAAGAGCCACGTGGTGACTTATTTTTGCGGTGAATATCACAACCGTGCCTTGGTCTTATAGACACAAATCAAAATAAAATATATATTTTGCTTGAAGTAAAGGCTTATTTGTAGGATTTTTATTTAATTTTTATTATTATTAGTTTTTTGTCTAATATGTACATATACAATTTGTTAAAATTTTGGGCAAATTGTAGATTTTATATATATATAAAATCTACAATTTGCCCACAGTTTTTTTTTTTTTTTTTTTACAAATTGTATATGTACATATTAGACAAACTTTTGCAGGGAAAAATGTCCTTTTATTTATATATATATATCTATATCTCTCTATATATCTATATCTCTTTATCTATCTATATATATCTATCTATATCTTTCTATATATCTATATCTTTCTATATATCTATATCTAATATATATATATATATATATATATATATATATATATATATATATATATACAGGTGCATCTCAATAAATTAGAATGTCGTGGAAAAGTTCATTTATTTCAGTAATTCAACTCAAATTGTGAAACTCGTGTATTAAATAAATTCAATGCACACAGACTGAAGTAGTTTAAGTCTTTGGTTCTTTTAATTGTGATGATTTTGGCTCACATTTAACAAAAACCCACCAATTCACTATCTCAAAAAATTAGAATACATCATAAGACCAATAAAAAAAACATTTTTAGTGAATTGTTGGCCTTCTGGAAAGTATGTTCATTTACTGTATATGTACTCAATACTTGGTAGGGGCTCCTTTTGCTTTAATTACTGCCTCAATTCGGCATGGCATGGAGGTGATCAGTTTGTGGCACTGCTGAGGTGGTATGGAAGCCCAGGTTTCTTTGACAGTGGCCTTCAGCTCATCTGCATTTTTTGGTCTCTTGTTTCTCATTTTCCTCTTGACAATACCCCATAGATTCTCTATGGGGTTCAGGTCTGGTGAGTTTGCTGGCCAGTCAAGCACACCAACACCATGGTCATTTAACCAACTTTTGGTGCTTTTGGCAGTGTGGGCAGGTGCCAAATCCTGCTGGAAAATGAAATCAGCATCTTTAAAAAGCTGGTCAGCAGAAGGAAGCATGAAGTGCTCCAAAATTTCTTGGTAAATGGGTGCAGTGACTTTGGTTTTCAAAAAACACAATGGACCAACACCAGCAGATGACATGGCACCCCAAATCATCACAAACTGTGGAAACTTAACACTGGACTTCAAGCAACTTGGGCTATGAGCTTCTCCACCCTTCCTCCAGACTCTAGGACCTTGGTTTCCAAATGAAATACAAAACTTGCTCTCATCTGAAAAGAGGACTTTGGACCACTGGGCAACAGTCCAGTTCTTCTTCTCCTTAGCCCAGGTAAGACGCCTCTGACGTTGTCTGTGGTTCAGGAGTGGCTTAACAAGAGGAATACAACAACTGTAGCCAAATTCCTTGACATGTCTGTGTGTGGTGGCTCTTGATGCCTTGACCCCAGCCTCAGTCCATTCCTTGTGAAGTTCACCCAAATTCTTGAATCGATTTTGCTTGACAATCATAAGGCTGCGGTTCTCTCGGTTGGTTGTGCATCTTTTTCTTCCACACTTTTTCCTTCCACTCAACTTTCTGTTAACATGCTTGGATACAGCACTCTGTGAACAGCCAGCTTCTTTGGCAATGAATGTTTGTGGCTTACCCTCCTTGTGAAGGGTGTCAATGATTGTCTTCTGGACAACTGTCAGATCAGCAGTCTTCCCCATGATTGTGTAGCCTAGTGAACCAAACTGAGAGACCATTTTGAAGGCTCAGGAAACCTTTGCAAGTGTTTTGAGTTGATTAGCTGATTGTCATGTCACCATATTTTAATTTTTTGAGATAGTGAATTGGTGGGTTTTTGTTAAATGTGAGCCAAAATCATCACAATTAAAAGAACCAAAGACTTAAACTACTTCAGTCTGTGTGCATTGAATTTATTTAATACACGAGTTTCACAATTTGAGTTGAATTACTGAAATAAATGAACTTTTCCACGACATTCTAATTTATTGAGATGCACATATATATATATATATATACATCTATCTATCTATCTATCCATCTATCTATATAATCTATCTATCTATCTATCTATCTATATATATATATATATATGTATGTAGATAGATAGATAGATAGATAGATATAATCTATATATCTATCTATCTATCTATATATATATATATACACTATATTGCCAAAAGTATTCGCTCATCTGCCTTTAGACGCATATGAACTTAAGTGACATCCCATTCTTAATCCATAGGGTTTAATATGACGTCGGCCCACCCTTTGCACTATAACAGCTTCAACTCTTCTGGGAAGGCTTTCCACAAGGTTTAGGAGTGTGTTTATGGGAATTTTTGACCATTCTTCCAGAAGCGCATTTGTGAGGTCAGACACTGATGTTGGACGAGAAGGCCTGGCTCGCAGTCTTCGCTCTAATTCATCCCAAAGGTGCTCTATCGGGTTGAGGTCAGGACTCTGTGCAGGCCAGTCAAGTTCTTCCACACCAAACTCGCTCATCCATGTCTTTATGGACCTTGCTTTGTGCACTGGTGCGCAGTCATGTTGGAACAGGAAGGGGCCATCCCCAAACTGTTCCCACAAAGTTGGGAGCATGGAATTGTCCAAAATCTCTTGGTATGCTGAAGCATTCAGAGTTCCTTTCACTGGAACTAAGGGGCCAAGCCCAGCTCCTGAAAAACAACCCCACACCATAATCCCCCTCCACCAAACTTCACAGTTGGCACAATGCAGTCAGACAAGTACCGTTCTCCTGGCAACCGCCAAACCCAGACTCGTCCATCAGATTGCCAGATGGAGAAGCGTGATTCGTCACTCCAGAGAACGCGTCTCCACTGCTCTAGAGTCCAGTGGCGGCGTGCTTTACACCACTGCATCCGACGCTTTGCATTGCACTTGGTGATGTATGGCTTGGATGCAGCTGCTCGGCCATGGAAACCCATTCCATGAAGCTCTCTACGCACTGTTCTTGAGCTAATCTGAAGGCCACATGAACTTTGGAGGTCTGTAGCGATTGACACTGCAGAAAGTTGGCGACCTCTGCGCACTATGCGCCTCAGCATCCGCTGACCCCGCTCTGTCATTTTACGTGGCCTTACGAGTTGCTGTCATTCCCAATCGCTTCCACTTTGTTATAATACCACTGACAGTTGACTGTGGAATATTTAGTAGCGAGGAAATTTCACGACTGGACTTGTTGCACAGGTGGCATCCTATCACAGTACCCCGCTGGAATTCACTGAGCTCCTGAGAGCGGCCCATTCTTTCACAAATGTTTGTAGAAGCAGTCTGCATGCCTAGGTGCTTCATTTTATACACCTGTGGCCATGGAAGTGATTAGAACACCTGAATTCAATTATTTGGATGGGTGAGCGAATACTTTTGGCAATATAGTATATATATATCAATATATATATATATATATATATATATATCAATATATATATATATATATATATATATATATCAATATATATATATATATATATATATATATCAATATATATATATATATATATATATATTATACAGTATCTCTCTCTCTCTCTATCAATATATATCTATATATATCTATCTATAGATATATATATAGAGAGAGAGATACTGTGTCTATATGTCTATATCTATCTATCTATATCTATCTATATATATATAGATATATATAGATATATCTATGATATAGATATAGATAGATAGATATATAGATATATCTATAGATATATAGATATAGATATATATCTATAGATATATAGATATATATCTATAGATATAGATATATATAGATATATATATAGAGAGAGAGAGATACTGTATATATCTATATATCTATTCTATATCTATATCTATCTATCTATCTATCTAGATAGATAGATAGATATATATATATATATATATATATATATATATAGATATATATATATAGATATATATATATAGATATAGAATATATATATAGATATAGAATATATATATAGATATAGATAGATATATCTATATCTCTCTCTCTCTTATTTATATATATATATAGAGAGAGAGAGTGTGTATTTTTATATATGTATATAAATAAATTATTTTATAATTATACATTTAAATGTATAGTTTTATAATTAATGCAGCTTTTAATAAAAAAAAAAAAAAATATGTTACCGGATTATTTAAATTACCACATTACAATTTAAATAATTCTGTCCTGTCATTGTTTTGTTTTTTTTGTTTTGTTTTTTAAAGCTGCATTACTTTAAATTTAAACGGCATCACTAAATACTACTAATGTGTACTTAAAAATTTTACTTTACAAATGTACTTAAAGATTTATTTTTAATTACACCAAGGAGAATTTTGGTGGGAAATGTCACAGTGCAAACAATCTTAGTGGTCCTGTAAAAAGAGTTCATTTTCTTAAAGCAAAATATTATTTATCTCTATTAAACTTAAAATCAGGTTGAGACCCTTGGTATCAGGGGGTCACAAAGTGATGTAAAAAATTAGCCATACCAAAGAGTATACTGCGAGGATGGGTAGCGTTATATTGTACTGCATGCTGCAAGGATTGAAGAAAAATTGCAACTGTTGAACATAGAGCTACACAGCTATGACAGGAGATTTCAGCTCTCAATGGGGGCAAGAACTCCATCAGTCTTACCTGTGAAGAAAAAAAAAAGTCAATTTCCTCTTTCAACAGAAAATCCATAGCTAAATAATAATCTAGTAAACCAATTTTTATAATTTTCTGAAAGAAAAAAAAGAGTTGTTAGGCAAATAGTGCTGATTTTCTTTTCGTCATTAAATGGTATTGGCAATAAAAAAAGAGTGCCAATAGAATATTTGTAAAAATAATTGTTTTCATTGAATATTACAAAAACAAATTGGTACATTTAATTACTGAGTTCTTTAAAGGAATAGTTTATTCTTATAATTATTTGTTCATTTAGTTAATTCATACTACTTAGGTCTTGCACAGAACAATACAAGAAAAAAATGCATGTGTAGAATCCCAGTGTACAAATGTCTGACTATACCTTCAATAGTGGCTCCAATGGAGAAGTCAGCAGTATTCTGAATTTTTGGGGCAGTTTTGGCACATGGGTCTTCTCCAGGAATTTTCCTCCCATGATTTTTGAATTCCATGTGGATTTCTCAAAGATGCTGATCATGTCGTTGGACTGGTAGTACGATAGAATGAAGCGCCGCCCCTTGTCTAGAGGATTCTGGGAATTCTTTTGTAGATTTGAGAACATCTGACATCTGAATAGATTGTGTGTATATTTTGAAAGACTGATAAATCTGCAGGTATTTGGCCATTTTCAGATTATCATTTGGTCATGTTGAGACTAGTTGACTATTATTTAGACAATCCACCTACTAGTTATCGTACACCTCAAGAGTGTCATCTCACCAGCCTTGCGGTGTAACGCATGACTTTATGGTCATTCTCCAGTAGGTTAATCACGTCTTTCTTGGGTGGTTCATGTAGCGAGTCCTCCAGTGAACCAAAGCCTTTATACGGTGGAATGACCTGAACCCGCGGGTGGAAGTTTGTTGTGTTTAAATGTCATGACACGTCATCACCGCCATAAAGATTGTGTGTGCATTCAGAGATGGAGGGAAGGGAAATTAAACAGATTATTTTAATCAAAAACCAGCAGTATAGAAAATATATATTGATTACATGGAAATATAATAATATACAAAATTATTTTCCAACGTACTTGTCAACTCAATCAGCGGATATTTTGCTATTTTTTAGATTATTATTATTATTTTATTTTTATTATTATTATCCCCTTTTCTCCCAATTTGGAATGCCCAATTCCCACTACTCAGTTGCCTCCGCTTCTGAGACCGTCAATCCGCGCATCTTATCACATGGCTCGTTGTGCATGACACCGCGGAGACTCACAGCATGTGGAGACTCATGCTACTCTCCGCGATCCACGCACAACTTACAACGTGCCTCATTGAGAGCGAGAACCACTAATTGCGACCACAAGGAGGTTACCCCATGTGACTCTACCCTCCCTAGCAACCGGGCCAATTTGGTTGCTTAGGAGACCTGGCTGGAGTCACTCAGCACACCCTGGATTCGAACTCGCGACTCCAGGAGTGGTAGTCAGCATCAATACTCAACAGCTACAGACAGCCTTGGATACTACATGTTTTTGTGCATTTTATTACGTGAATTTTAAACTTTGTGTTAATAAATGTTCACTGAATTGAACACATTTTGTAAATCATTCACTTATATTAAATAATATGATTATATTATTATAAATGTATGGGTGTTTTACAAATTTGGGTTCTATTTCATCACAAAATCAAATAATAAAAAAATAAACTATATATAATAAATTATATTTTGCATTAAGACAATGAAGGCTGTTTTTAGGACCATTGCAATACTATTGTAATATATTTAAGTCCCCTAATTTCCCCCATTACTATAATGTGAAAAAATCGTATGCGCTTCACGGAAATCGGAAAAATATTTAAATCGAACATTTATACATCCTCATTAATAATTGTTGTACTAAATTACATGTTAATTTACATGTAAATGTATGTTGATTTTAATTAAAAAAACTCTTTGTATCTAGACAGCATGGTTTTCATTGTTGTATTAGAGTAATGAGAATGAGATTTGTTTGCATCATCACAATAATGAGAATTTAGGGGGGAACTGAAAATAATCTTAATTTCTTAAAAAAAAATTTTTTTTTAAAACAGCCATACAAATAGGCTTGGATTTCTTTATGCAAAATATAATTTCCAATTTTGTTTCTTTTGATTTTGGGGTGGAATATGAACCGGATATTTCTTCATGAGATTCACCCGTAAACATACATACATCAGCCTTTTAATGAGCCATCTGCCCCCTGCTTTTAGATATTGGCATTGATCATTCAAATACTAATGTTGGTGAAGAATCAAGAGAAAATATCTCTGACCTTCTTGCTGTCCTGCTGTGTTCTGGTGTCTACAGTAACTGGTTTGAGTTGGATGTCAGGGTGATTTTGTTGGTAGTATTTCTGGGTGAAGTTATCACAGTCATACAGCAGGAAACACCTCATCATCAGCGTGAGCTCCTCACCGACCCTGAAGTCTTCCGGAGAGAAATATTCCTCCACATCCAGTGGGGAAACTTCCAGAACACAGCTCGGGAACGGCTCTGAGAGACAAAGAGAGAAAATGAAATAACTAAACTTGTAAAAAGTGATTTATACTGTGTAAGATATTACAAATAAATAAATAAAGAAATCCTGCAATTGCTTCGAAAATACAAACAATACAAATGTAATGTAAATCCAATGTAAAATATGTAATGTAAAATATTGGTGTTTTATTCAACTTCGGGCACTTTTAGCACTGTGGACTTCTAGAAAGCAGTCTCATTATAAAATTTTATATTCTAACTATTTTATAGATATATAAATATACGGTTGAAGTCAGAAGTTTACATACACCTTAGCCAAATACATTTAATCGTAGAAAACATTCCCTGTCTTAGGTCAGTTGGGATCACTATTTTATTTTAAGAATGTGAAATGTCAGAATAATAGTAGAGAGAATGATTTATTTCAGCTTTTATTTCTTTCATCACATTCCCAGTGGGTCAGAAGTTTACATACATTTTGTTAGTATTTGGTAGCATTGCCTTTAAATTGTTTAACTTGGGTCAAATGTTTTGGGTATCCTTCCACAAGCTTCTCACAATAAGTTGCTGGAATTTTGTCCCATTCCTCCAGACAGAACTGGTGTAACTGAGTCAGGTTTGTAGGACTCCTTGCTCACACACGCTTTTTTAGTTTTGCCCACAAATTTTCGTTGGGGTCAGGGCTTTGTGATGGCCACTCCAGTACCTTGACTATGTTGTCCTTAAGACATTTTGCCACAAATTTAGAGGTATGCTTGGGGTCATTGTCCATTTGGAAGACCCATTTGTGACCAAGCTTTAACTTCCTGGCTGATGTCTTGAGATGTTGCTTCAATATATCCACAAAATTTTCCTTTCTCATGATGCCATCTATTTTGTGAAGTGCATCAGTCCCTCCTGCAGCAAAGCACCCCCACAACATGATGCTGCCACCCCCATGATTCACGGCTGGGATGGTGTTCTTCGGCTTGCAAGCCTCACCCTTTTTCCTCCAAACATAACGATGGTCATTATGGCCAAACAGTTCAATTTTTGTTTCATCAGACCAGAGGACATTTCTCCAAAAAGTAAGATCTTTGTCCCCATATGTTAACATGATTTTAGTGTGATAAAATCGCTTGCAGGTTGTCATGGCAACGAACTTGTAATATTAGATATTACTTTACCCTGATAAGGTTAATATGTAATTATATCACACCAAAATCATGATAACACGTATAAAGTTTGCATCTTGTGGCTATACCTTTGAAATAGTGTGTATTATTTATGGACTGGCCTCATTCACTTCCATTGTAAGTGCATTACTTGGTCATTTTTCTTCCATGCAATTACAATGAATTGGGACTGAGGACTTTAAGCTTCAAAAAGGACACATAAGCACCATAAATCATTAAAGTAATCCATTTGACTTGTCCGCTATATTCCACCTTCAGATGTCTGGAGTGAGAAACAGACCGAAATTTTAACATCCACCTGAGTTCTCCCAATTATTCCGATTCATGACTAAATAGTCTGAGTCGGATCTTAATGAATCGTTCATTCAGTTCACAAGCTGTCTGAGTGATTATTTTACGAATCCCACTGATCTGATGCTTGAGTTCAACTCGCAGACTCGATCCTGTTAGCAGCTATTAAAGAGATAGTTCAACCAAAAATGAAAATTCTCTCATCAGTTACACACCCTCATCCCATCCCAGATGTGTATGACTTTCTTTCTTCTGTAGAACACAAAGATTTTTAGAAGAATATTTCAGCTCTATAGTCCATACAATGCAAGTGAATGGTGACCAGAACATTGAAGCTCCAAAAAGCAAATAAAGGCAGCATAAATGTAATCCATACGACTCCATTGGTTTAATCCATGTCTTCAGAAGTGACATGATAGGTGTGGATGAGAAACAGATCAATATTTAATTCCTTTTTTTTTTTACAATAAATCTACACTTTCACTTTCTTCTTTTGTTTTTTTGGTGATTCAAATTCTTCATACCTATTGCCACCTACTGGTCAAAGGTGGAGATTGATAGTAAAAAAACGACTTAAATGTTGATCTGTTTCTCACCCACACCTATCATATCGCTTCTGAAGACATGGATTAAACCTACTGGATTACTTTTATGCTGCCTTTATGTGCTTTAAAGTTCTGGCCACCATTCACTTATATTGTATGGACCTACAGAGCTGAAATATTCTTCTAAAAATCTTAATATTTGTTCGGCAGAAGAAGAAAGTCATAGACATCTAAGATTGTCGGTGAAATAAGATGTACAGTATGCCTATTTCAGTCTCTTCCTCACACAAAGCTATCCTATGACTTCAGAAAACAAGAGGCATTTGAACTATTTTTATTCATCCTTTCTGAAGCTTAAAAGCCTCATTCAGTCCTTACCATTTCTGCCATATCACTGCGTATTGTTACGTCAGATTTTAAGTTGTTATTATGCTAAATAGGAAAACTCCTTTTATCACAGCAAATCTCTTCACCTTCTTGTCATAAGCAGCGTGTGCTGGTGTGAAACCGAGCAGCGGGTGTCGGTACCGTACGTCAGGTTGAGGATGTCGCTGATCAGCTGGCTGTAACTGATGTCAACCGACAGTGGCGGGTCCTGTCCGGTACCGACCACCGGCCGCAGAGCTTCTGAGCTCTGTGATAAGATGATTTCTAGATGACAAGACACAATTTAGCCTAATATTAGAATATCTGAAATATACATCTAAGAATATTAATTGAAAATAAATCATTAAAAGATTGGCTACTTTGCAACGAGAATAAATTAAATAAAGATACAACTTTTCTTGAAAATAAATAATTTGATTTGTTTCACTCACATTTTTTTTTTTTTTTTTTTTACGCATTTCAAAATTCCATACATTTTAATCGTGTCATTTTTGACTAAATTAATAACAATTACAATATTTAGGATTTTTTTGTCATTATTATTTTATTAAAGATTACTCAATTCAGTTTTCGGGAATTTTGTTAAGAAATTGAAATGCGTAAATCTTCAAATTATTATTATTTTTTATGATCAGGCCTACTTCACAACAATATCATATTAGAATATCTGAAATATAGATATTAAAAATATTCCTTTAAAATAAACAAATGTATCACTGATTCATTTCCAACTGATGAAATATAGATTTATATGTGAAATATATATCTACATGAAACATAGATTTGAAGATAAAATTAAAGAATGATTGATTAATTTGCAACAATAGCCTATAATTTTAGAGATTCAAATAGAAGAGATTTGAAGAATATTCTATAAAATTAAGTGCAACAACAGTATGCAACCAGCATATATATATATATACATTCTGTCCTATTATATATATATATATATATATATACATATATACATTCCGTCCTATATATATATATATATATATACATATATACATTCCGTCCTATATATATATATATATATATATATATATATATATATACATACATTCTGTCCTATTATATATATATATATATATATATATATATATATACATTCTGTCCTATTATATATATATATATATACATACATACATTCTGTCCTATTATATATATATATATATATATATATATATACATTCCGTCCTATATATATATATACATTCTGTCCTATTATATATATATATATATATACATACATTCTGTCCTTATATATATATATATATACATTCTGTCCTATTATATATATATATATATATATATATATATATATATACATACATTCTGTCCTATTATATATATATATATATATATATATATATATACATTCCGTCCTATATATACATTCTGTCCTATATATATATATATATATATATATATATATATATATATACATACATTCTGTCCTATTATATATATATATATATATATATATATATATACATTCTGTCCTATTATATATATATATATATATATATATATATATATATATATATATATATATATATATATATATATATAATAGGACAGAATTTCTCACCGTTAAATCTCAAAATGTTACCTGGCAGGAGAGGCAGCCATTGTCCTGTATTTACAGACATTAGGCTAACTAGTAATTAATGCAAGGTAAATATAACTAAAATAAAAAAGCATGCTAATTTCCAGTTCTAAAATAAGCTGATGATGTCTCATGGGACTGCTGTGCTTCCCTGAGGAGCTTTAACTCCACACTGGTAGTTGTCATGGTGATGTAAAACATCAGCTTTCCTTGAACTGATGACTTTCCAAATGCAATTGATCATTCACCAACAGGTGGCGCTACAAGTTCAGTTTATTCAATGAAGTTTATTCAAAACACAGTCTCAGGTTTTTAAGGCAGTGGTTGCAGTCAAAACAAAACGTCAGGTTTGATGTTTTCTGATAATACACAAATAAAATAAAAAACTCCCAAAGGCCCTGCTCTGTACAAGAGCAACTAAAAGCCATGCAGAAACAGCATTGGAAGATTAAAAACATAACAGCAGTTTGCAAGTTTTTACATACAGTTTTCTGCATAACAGTAAGAGCTGGGGTGAAATACAATCAACTTACAAACAAACATACAAACAAATATTTGGTTCACTTCATGTGCTTTTATATATTTATTTATTTGTATGTATTTTTTTGGCTTTGTACACAGGGATTACAAAAACAATCTGATCTGAGGAATAATGTAACAGCGAGAACTTTTTAATCTCCAAAGAATCATGAAGCAACAACCCTATATAGAAAAAAATATATTTTTGATAAGAAATATATATATATATATATATATATATATATTTTTTAATTTTTTTTATTTATTTTCTTTTTTTAACCAAAGGGCCACTGAAAACTTTTATTTTTAAGAGTGTATAATTAGGCAGGGTATAATTTAGGCCTCATCTAAATTAAGAGGAATTGTTTCTGAGCCCTCATGTCTCGTAACAGGAATAGTCTGTAACACATAGAATTAAAAAAAAGAAAAAAATGCTGAAAGAGTATAAATTGATTGATCAATGAATACGTAATTGATTGATTGTGTTTAAGGCACAACAGCGCTGTACATTACTAGTTCCTATAAAAACCTCTTTGAGGTTACTGTTGCCTATGTAGAAACACTTGAAGGGCTCTCCATTCCCTTTTAAGGAATATAAGCGTTATACAGAAACACTTGAATTGCATCCCTGAGCAATCAGGCAAGCTTTGCCACAGTATAAAAATATTTCATGCAAAAAAGGTAACATCTACAACAAAAAAATATTTAAATATCAAAATAGATCAAAATAGAAGGCTCAAGTGATTTTACAGCATGCCTTTATATATATATATATATATATATACACACTGGTGGCCAAATGTTTGCAATAATGTACAGATTTTGTTGTTTCCGAAGGAAATTTTACTTTAATTCACCAAAGTGGCATTCAGCTGATCACAATGTATAGTCAGGACATTACTGATGTAAAAAACAGCACCATCACTATTTGAAAAAAGGCATTTTTGATCAAATCTAGACAGCAGCCATCACTCCAACACCTTATCCTTGAGTAATCATGCTAAATTGCTGATTTGGTACTAGAAAATCACTTGCCATTATATCAAACACAGTTGAAAGCTCTTTGGTTCATTAAATGAAGCTTAACATTGTCTTTGTGTTTGTTTTTGAGTTGCCACAGTATGCAATAGACTGGCATGTCTTAAGGTCAATATTAGGTCAAAAATGGCACAAAAGAAACAGCTTTCTCTAGAAACTCATCAGTCAATCATTGTTTTGAGGAATGAAGGCTATACAATACTTGAAATTGCCAAAAAACAGAAGATTTCATACAAAGGTGTACACTACAGTCTTCAAAGACAAAGGACAACTGACTCTAACAAGGACAGAAAGAGATGTGGAAGACCAGATGTACAACTAAACAAGAGGATAAGTACATCAGAGTCTCTAGTTTGAGAAATAGACGCCTCACATGTCCTCAGCTGACAGCTTCATTGAATTCTACCCGCTCAACACCAGTTTCATGTACAACCATAAAGAGAAGACTCAGGGGTGCAGGCCTTATGGGAAGAATTGCAAAGAAAAAGCCACTTTTGAAACAGAAAAACAAAAAGAAAAGGTTAGAGTGGGCAAAGAAACACAGACATTGGACAACAGATAATTGGAAAAGAGTGTTATGGATCTTAACCCCATTGAGCTTTTGTGGGATCAGTTAGACTGTAAGGTGAGTGAGAAGTGCTCGACAAGACAGCCACATCTATGACAAGTGCTACAGGAAGTGTGGGGTGAAATGTCACCTGAGTATCTGGACAAACTGACAGCTAGAATAACAAGGATCTGCAAAGCTGTCATTGCTGCATGTGGAGAATTTTTTGATGAGAACTCTTTGAAGTAGTTTAAGAAGTTCTGAAATTTTTCAAATTGTAATAGTAATTTTTCATGTTATTAATGTCCTGACTATACATTGTGATCAGTTGAATGCCACTTTGGTGAATAAAAGTACCAATTTCTTTCCATAAGAACAAAATCTGTACATTATTCCAAACTTTTGGCCACCAGTGTGTGTGTGTGTGTGTGTGTATATATATATATATATATATATATATATATATATATATATATATATATATATATATATATTGTATATATACTGCCTGGCCAAAAAAAAAAAGATGCAGTATGGATTTAAATAAGCAGATACTTAAGAGACTATGATTGGATAATTATTTCAGTGATTAATATGTTTCAGCTGGCAACAATTCTTTTAACCCTAACTGATGCAGTGTGTAGCTTCTCATTTCATAAACAACCGTGTCGGAAGACGTATCCTGTGGTCGTGGAAAAGATGTTACTGTGTTTCAGAAGGGGCAAATTATTGGCCTGCATCAAGCAAATAAAAGGTGTACACTACAGTTTTCAAAGACAAAGGACAACTGGCTCTAACAAGGACAGAAAGAAATGCAACTAAGGAGATTGCTGAAATCACTGGAATTGGGTTAAAAACTGTCCAATGCACTATTAAAACCTGGAAGGATAGTGGTGAACCATCAGTTCGGAAGAAATGTGGTCGGAAATAAATCTTGAATGATCGTGAGTGGAGATCACTATGACTCTTGAAGTCACATGGTAAAAAATCGACAGTAGAACTCACGGCTATGATTGATAGTGAAAGTAAGAGCATTTCCACACACAC
Organism: Myxocyprinus asiaticus; assembly: GCF_019703515.2. NCBI lineage: Eukaryota > Metazoa > Chordata > Actinopteri > Cypriniformes > Catostomidae > Myxocyprinus > Myxocyprinus asiaticus. The sequence goes on along the minus strand of NC_059368.1, from coordinate 4,540,491 downwards.
ATTGCGACGAGAATTTACAGGATTGGGACTAAACAGCTGTGTGGCCACAAGAAAGCCACTTGTTAGTGAGGCTAATCAGAAAAAACGACTTCAATTTGCTAGGGAGCATAAAGATTGGACTGTGGAGCAATGGAAAAAGGTCATGTGGTCTGATGAGTCCAGATTTACCCTATACCAAAGCGATGGGCGCGTCAGGGTAAGAAGGGAAGCGCATGAAGCAATGCACCTGTCATGCATAGTGTCCACTGTACAAGCCGCTGGAGGCAGTGTTATGATCTGGGGTTGCTTCAATTGGTCAGGTCTAGGCTCAGCAACGTTATGCGCCGATAAAATGAAGTCATTTGAAAGTGAATCAAATGAACAAATGAAGTCAATCATTTTCACACATGAATTGGCCACCACAGAGTCCTGATCTTAACCCCACTGAAAGTCTTTGGGATGTGCTGGAGAAGACTTTACGGAGTGGTTCGACTCTCCTGTCATCAATACAAGATCTCGGCCAAAAATGAATGCAGCTCTGGACGGAAATAAATGTTGTGATGTTGCATAAGGTTGTCGAAACAATGCCACGACGAATGCACACTGTAATCAAAGCTAAAGGCAGTCCAACTAAATATTACAGTATTCAAATTTTTTTTTTGACCAGGCAGTGTATACATACTGTATATATATATATATATATATACACACACACACACATACACACACACACACACACACACACCGGCACCAGAAAGTATTTGGAAACTTATAAGGCACTCTCAAAAATGTCTGCATGTTATTGTATTTTTATATAACAACATATAAATCCCAGTGTCGTTTATATTTACAGAAAATTATAATTTAAAAAAACCAATACATATACTGTATAAAATGAGGACTAAAATTATTTTTACACTTTCTGGTTGTCAAGCATTAGTGGAACATGTTCATAGTTAATGTGATGAACTTCACCTGTGGTTAATCTGCTTGCACAATTCAGCTAATATCACCCTGACACCTGCTGACTAAAAGTCATCGCAAAAATGGCTCAGAAATGTGACGTTATTTCTGAGAAAAGCTCTAGCATCATGTTGTTGTTTGCATATTTGCTTTAGTACTTCATCCAAATACTTTTTAGGCCCACTGTATGTGTGTTTTTCTTTCAGATGAAATCTGGAAGGCACATAAATTGGTGACCGTAAATATTCTGTGTCTCTCCCTACAGAAGCAGGTCCTTACAGTTTGACAGGCGCAGCAAAGGACCAATCACAGTGCTTAAAGCTTACCACGCCTTTTAGAGCTGCCTACAGACTCCTAGAGCCAGTCTTCAAATGGACTACACCTCCCATGAGCCTCAGCTTCAGCCTCAGTCCAGAGAAGAGGAGGAGGTCAGAGCATTTGACCCTCACCTCAGCGTACCGAAGGTTACGCATAAAGCTCGCCATAAAGAAGAGCTTATTTCCACTGCAAAGAAAGGCGCACTTTCATGCCACACATGGCGATAAATGCAGCTTCGTTAGTTATCAGAAAACTACAACTCCCAGTAGTAGCTTCATTTCTGGAATAGTCCAGTAAGAGGTGGCACCCTAATAGTAGCGATTTAGGCTACGTGTGCCGGGGACGTCCGGCTGTCCGTTCATCCAGATCTCTCGTATGATTCGCTCTCTCTCCTCCAAACGTTGTGCTCGCTCCAGCTCCTCGGCCGACGTGAAGATGTTTGTGTTGAGCGTGCGCTCAAACCGCCGGTGTCGGCGGGCCGAGAGGTCCGAACTCGTTTCACATTCTGAGTCAGAGTCAGTGGTGTCGCTGTCGCCGTCTGCGGGTCGTGGCCGTTTCTTAGCGACCGTGTGACGAGGCATACAGTCCGTACGACAGGAGATATGAACAACCACCGTGAAGAGTGTGAGGAATAGACCAGCACACACACCACACATGAAATAGAGCCCACAATGCTCGGGATGCTCTGGGATAGAGAGAGAAAAAACACATTTAAGTCAATAAGTAATATTATAGCCACACACATGTAGGCTTGAGACAGCTCAAGCCCCGCCCAACATTATTTCCCACATTACGAGTTAAATATGCATTGAGAATGCGGTTCCACGTTGTTAGAAATGTATTTATTACATTTTTTATTTTGTATCCCCTTTTCTCCCCAATTTGGAATGCCCAATTCCCACTACTAAGTAGGCCCTTGTGGCGGCGCGGTTACTCACCTCAATTCGTGTGGCGGAGGACAAGTCTCAGCTGCCTCAGCTTCTGAGACCGTCAATCCGCGCATCTTATCACGTGGCTTGTTGTGCATGACACCGCAGAGACTCACAGCATGTGGAGGCTCATGCTACTCTCCGCGATCCACGCACAACTTACCACACACCCCATTGAGAGCGAGATCCACTAATCACAACCATGAAGAGGTTAACCCATGTAACTCTACCCTCCCTAACAACCGGGCCAATTTGGTTGCTTAGGAGACCTGGCTGGAGTCACTCAGCACGCCCTGGATTCGAACTCGCGACTCCAGGTGTGGTAGTCAGCGTCAATACTTGCTGAGCTACCCAGGCCATCAGAAATTTATTTTTTACATATATTCATTTTAATTTTAAATTGATTTATCTGTTAAATATATAATAGGTCTTGTTGACTCCATGTATTTATTTAAATATACAATTTTTCAATCTGCTTTTGATTTTACCATTTCACTGTGTAATCTTTCATCATTTAAATGAATGTTCTGGGTTCAAAGCAAGTTAAGCGTGATTATCATGAACAGTAATTTTGACATCTCCCTTCATTTGCAAAAAGAAGCACAAATCGTGTTTACAGTAATGCACTTACAATGGGAGTCTATGTGGCAAGTGTGCTGGAGAGGCAGAAATGTGCAACCTGTATTTTTGTTAAAGCATTTTTTGACCAATTTTGACTCATCCCTCAATTTGCAAAACAATCACAAACCATGTTTACAGTAATGCACTAACAATGGAAGTCTATGGGGCAAGTATACCAGAGAGTTTAAAGGCAGAAATGTGCAGCTTTTATTTTTGTTAAAGCCCTTTTTGACTCATTTAGAACTCTTTTGACTTGTTCCTCATTTTGCAAGTTCAAGCACAAATCGTGATTCCAGTAATGCACTAACAATGGAAGTCTATGGGGCAAGTGTACCAGAGAGTTTAAAGGCAGACATGTGTAGCTTTTATTTTTGTTAAAGCCCTTTTTGACTCATTTAGAACTCTTTTGACTTGTTCCTCATTTTGCAAGTTCAAGCACAAATCGTGTTTACAGAAATACACTTACAATGTAAGTCTATGGTGCAAGTGTACCAGAGAGTTTAAAAGCAGATATGTGTAGCTTGTGATTTTGTTAAAGCACCTACATTAATGGGTTAGTTCAGCCTAAAATGAAAATTTGTCATCATTTACTCACCCTCAGGCCATTCCAGATGTGTATGACTTTCTTTCTTCTGCAGAACACAAATTATGATTTTTGACTCCAGTGTTTTAATCCATATCTTCAGAAGTGATATGATAGGTGTGGATGAGAAACAGATCAATATTTAAGTCATTTTTACCATAAAATCTTCTCCCTGCCCAGTAGGGGGCGATATGCATGAAGACTCTGAATGACCAAAAACACAAGAAGAAGAATATGAAAGTGAATGTTAAAGTGGAAATTGACTGGGCAGGGAGAATTAATAGTAAAAAAGGGTTTAAATATTGATCTGTTTCTCACCTACACCTATCATATCGCTTCAGAAGACATGGATTTAACCACTGGAGTCTTATGGATTACTTTTATGATGCTTTTATGTGATTTTTGGAGCTTCCAAATTTTGGCACCTATTCACTTGCATTGTACGGACCTACAGAGCTGAAATATTCTTCTAAAAATCTTCATTTGTGTTCTGCAGATGAAAAAAAGTCATCCACATCTGGGGTGGCATGAGGGTGAGTAAATGATGGAGAGAATTTTCATTTTTAGGTGAACTATTCCTTTAATTGTTCTGTACAAATATGTGCTTTGTATGAGCTGTAAAGTTGTCAACATCATCCTTGTAGCAGTGGGACTACTTTTCCAAGTGGATAAACTTTCGAAGCTTTTTTTTTTAACTTTTTATAGATTTCAATGTTAAATGTATTACTGTAAAGGCAAGCTCTGTTTTTTTTTCAGGGACAAGTCAAAATTATTTTCTGTGGTAATCAACAATATGTCACAGGTGTTGTCCAAGGATCTTAACTTGTGTTGAACTTAGAACATTTTTCTCATTGAGTGATGCACAGCAGTTATATGTGTTGTTACCTGTGATGTAGGTGTATGCTGCCAGGGCGCTGCTGATGAGAGCCATCGCTGGTCTGCTTATGGTGGAGATGGTGGGGTTTGGATCACTGTCTCTCTCTCTTTCTCCAGACTGATCTGGCTTCTCTGAATACGGACCAGAATTCCGGCCTCGTGTCGACCTCCCTGCGAAATTCACACCATCATCCTGAGTTCATTTAACAGCCCTGAGCTGAATCAACCAATAACCATGAGATAACCAATAACTTTACAAAACATAATGATCATGATCAGATGTTATGCGTCTATGATAATTTAGTTAAAATGCCCTGGGCTTTCATTTCCGGGAATAATTATATAAAGAATAGACTGATTTACATAAATAATTAAATAACAGTCTGTCTGTCTCCCATCATCATTGTGTGTGTGCTGTTAATATAATAAACAAACAGTTTTAAACAATGTCATAATGAATATTCCGGAAAGAAACATTTCCAATTGCACAAATAAGTCATCAACAATCATCACAAACTAAAAAAACAATCTCACATTAAAAGCTGTGATATAACAGATGTTTTCTTGACTCAGAGGAAATGTATTCATGGGCATTTTAGTTTTTGTCAGATTTTTATAAAACTCCTAATTGGAGTAAAGGCCAAAGTATTGTTTCAGGAATTCAGCTGGAGTTGAAGTCCTACCTGACGAAGTGTCAGAGGTCAGAGGCGGGGTCCCGTCAGGGGGGGCGCTATCTCCCACCACGTTGGGGTCATGAGGCAGAGAAGGGGGAGAGTGGAACGACGGACGCCTGGAAACTGATTCCTGAAAGAGTTTCTGTGGGACTGAAGAAAAATAGACAGACATTATTCAATCATTTCCCAAAAATCATGCCTTTATTCTCTTAAATCCCCTTTCTACCCCCTTACACACACACACACACAAACTCACAACATTCATGAGCCAACATTCCATCCGCTTATGATGTGGTCACCAAGAGTGACCACAAGTCTGTCCAACACACACACACACACACACACACACACACACACACACACACACACACACACAAGTCTGTCTTTGTGCAATATAAACAATGAAACTGAATATTTTTATTCACATGAAGAAATTACCGGGCCGAGCACATTGGAAAAATTTAGAAAATGACCACAATTTGACAAAATACATCCTGTAGATGATGTGGATGAAGTTGTTTTGGTGGTAATTCTCAACTTCCATAACTACGGCAACCCAGTTTTGAGGATTTTCTTTAGTTATAGTGCCCCTGAGCACCGTAAATGGCATGAATCCTCCTTAAATTGAGCCATTAGCTCCACTGTAACATTAAGGAGACAAATGGCTGTTTTTATTTGCCAAATTTCAGAATTGATCGAATTTGAAGAAATACAGCTAATAACCGATTAATCGGACGATAGAAAAAAAAAGAATATATATATACATATATCGATCAGCCACAACATTAAACCCACCTGCCTAATATTGTGTAGGTCCCCCTCGTGCTGCCAAAACAGTGCAGACTCGCATCTCAGAATAGCATTCTGACATGATATTCTTCTCACCACAATTGTACAGAGCGGTTATCTGAGTTACCGTAGACTTTGTCAGTTCAAACCAGTCTGGCCATTCTCTGTTGACCTCTCTCATCAACAAGGCATTTCCATTTACAGAACTGCCACTCACAGGATGTTTTTTGTTTTTGGCAGTATTCGGAGTAAATTCTAGAGACTGTTGTGTGTGAAAATCCCAGAAATACTCAAACCAGCCCATCTGGCACCAACAATCATGCCACGGTCGAAATCACTGAGATCACATTTTTCCCCATTCTGATGGTTGATGTGAACATTAACTGAAGCTCCTGACCCGTATCTGCATGATTTTATGGACTGCACTGCTGCCACACGATTGGCTGATTAGATAATCACATGGATGATTGTTGGTGCCAGACAGGCTGGTTTGAGTATTTCTGTGGTTTTAATGTTGTGATATATATATATATATATATATATATATATATACAGTATCATTTCTATATTTTGTATAATATTTCTTCTAATGTTTTGTGTGTTATATAATGTAAAAAGCACATTAAAAATGTTCTTTGCCTTTCCTTACTGTGCTACAAAAAAAAATAAGATTTGGTACATAACGTGGAACTTTTCATTATAAACAAGACCTCTTCTTTTGAAATGTCGGCACTCCTGCGTGCTCACTGATGGCTGATTCACTGTGTGATTCGCTGAGAATGTGACTCTGATTCAAACCGCTAACCTGAGCTCCTGAGCTCAAACACATTTCGTGAAGTCTTTTCAGCTGATTCATTAAAGAGACTTTTGACAGTAAATGATTTGATTTTCATTCCAATAAAGGAATTGATTTTTAACAATAATTTATAAACCTTTAAAGACAGACCTGCTGTGAGCTCCAAGGTTGTTGTTAATCCATGGAATATAATTCTGCTGAAACCACCAGTCCACGTTACTTTAACTTAATTTCTGAAAAACTGTGTTAACAAAGAAATTCTTAGGAAGAAATTTTTTTCTTAGGTGAGAAAAAACATTATCTGCTAAAAGATGTGACAAATCAAAATGTATTTGAAAACGTTTCATTAGCAGTGTGTATAAGCCAGATTTCATGCAAATCAGACAACATGTAAATTTGCCTTTATCCACAGTTTTCCTGAGCAACCATTGGGTGGCGCCATGATGATTCTAATTGCCTGTTTTCTATTTCTGGTCTCGAGACACTGGGTAAAAACTGCCAAACGAGCAATTCAGTATACAATTATGCTACCTTCAAAAATCGATCATATGAAAGTATCTCAGCAGACAGGATGTGACGCAAACATTGGATTCGGACATGCCTTGATCCCTTCCTACCTCCATATACAGTCTCCGGAGGCAGCATTTTCCTGGTTTCAGACACAGGTTGCATCCGAAACCAGGAAAATGCTGCCTTCGGAGTCAGGATGAAAATAAGCCGATTTTCAAACTGTTTAACTGATTAGGCAGCAAGGCAGCAAGTCAGCTGCCTATGTTTTAGGATGCAGCCCTAGACTCGTGGCCCGATACACTACTTGCTTGCCACGATCCTACCAAGTTTGGGACCTCTAAGATTTAAGGTGTCTGACTCCCAATCTGTATTAGGGCAGAGAACTAATCGAACCGGATAAAATCTTTACTGTTCGGACCACTAAAAATGGCAATGACACAACACCCAGAAAGAGACATTTAGTGCAGAGTAGACACACACACAGAACACACTTCCAGTAACACACAGCATGAATAAACATGGCGCCAAATTTAGCGAAACAGATTTCAGTTGAAATCCAGAGAGTCTGGAAATGACCTGCTTACACACACACACACACACACACACACACACACTCTGTGACAATACATCACCTTATGGAGGCTGAAACACTCACTGGTGCCAGTTACTGCCGGCTGAGTTATTTAAACCCTCAGATACACACACACACACACACACACACACACACACACACACACACACCGCAGGATTCTGTCTGTCTCTAGAGGAGGTCAAACTACAGAGTGACACAATAATCACTGTGTGTATATGTGTGTGTGTGTGTGTGATGCCTCTGGAGCAATTACAGCGCACTGATTGGGGGTAATTGGAGGCACGTGTGTGTGTGTGCATATTTGTGTGTGTGTGTGCGCGTGCGTTTGTATATATGTATGTGTGTTTTCATGAAACATTCTTAAAGGAATATTCCGGGTTGAACACAAGTTAAGCTCAATCGACAGCATTCATGGCATAATGTTGGTTACCATAGAAAATAATTTCAACTTGTCCCTCCTTTTCTTTAAAAAAAAAAAAGCAAAAATCGAGGTTACATTGAGGCTCTTACAATGGAAGTGAAAGTGGCCAATTTTGGGAAGGTATAAAGGCAGAAATGTGAAGCTTATAATTTTATTAAAGCACTACAGTATATTATTTACATTTTGTGGCTATACTTTTGAAACAGTAAGAATTTTAATGTTTATGGATTGGCCCCATTGACTTCCATTGTAAGTGCCTCACTGTAACCCAGATTTTTGGGGCAAGTCAAAATGTTGTGATAATCAACATTATGCCACAAATGCTTTCGATTGTATTGAACATGGAATATTCCTGAAATTTTGATGTATGAAAAAGAATGCAATAGGACGGATAAGAAGGGAAAATCACAATGAACTCAAACTTATTTTCTCATCCAATTCTTCCAAAACAAATGATCTGAGATATGCTTTGCATATTAATAATTTATACCTCCATACTCTTACCGCATTTCAAATGCCATCACTAACATCGGCTCACATCGGTGTGTGTTTGGGGCAGGACAGTTTGTCGAGCAATGGCAGATGGGGTTAGTATTCAGGAAGCCTGTTTGACACTATTGGCGCAGAAATTACACAGCTTTAAACACATTAAGAAGCAGAGAGAAAATGGAAATATTCCTGCATCAAAGTAAAACTAAACCATTACAGATTCGAACATGCTGTGTGTGTGTGTTTTCTCTGGCATTGTGTAGCTTTATTATGTGCCGTACACCAGTGTTGCCAGATCTTGCTTGGAAAAACAAGCAACCAAAAAAACAAGCCTATGGGGATAATAAAAAAGTGTTCATTTATGTATCACTGGGTTGGGGAAGAAAAACGAATAACAAATTACGGTGGTGGTATCAAATGCAACTGTTTTACAGACAATTTTGTATGACAAATTTTCATCAAACTAAACAGAATTATCTTTAAAGAAATGCACATATTATGAATTAAGCATAATTGACATTTTGCTTAATTTATAACAATGTAGATTATTTAAAGATCACTCAATTTAGTTTAATGTAAATTTGACTGGATTCATTAAGAGGAGTCGGAATCACAAAATTCCTTATGATTTCCATTCCTAACCGTGGAAGTAATTTGTGTATGTATAAGCATGTGTGTGGCCAGTAATGCGAGGAAAATGAGCACACACACACACACACATGCATGCACGCACACACATTTGTAGACCTTTAGAATCTCTGTGGCATTTCACTGACAGAAAGTGATGAGAGATTAATGGTGTAATGTCTCATATCCCACTGAAAAACACACCCAACATCACACTCTAATGCCTGCGTGTGTGTTTACAGATGAAATCCCTGTTTGCCGCACTCTCTTTCATTAGTGTAGGTGTAGGAGTGGATAATGGGCAGAGTTGTGTTTGTTGTTGTGTAATAGTGTTTAGTCTTGGACAGCGCAACCTTTAATTGTGATGTTTTTTCTGCTGTACATTTAAAACTCCCTGCGTAGGACACACACATTCCTGATTCTCTCCTTTAAAGGACAGTTCATACATAAACACAATTCTGTCATTATTTACTCACCCTCATGTTGTTCAGCTGAAAACATGGCAAACAATAAATACAACACGAGTGAATTAATTTTTATACATTCAGAACACAACACTCAGAGAAAAACATGCTCATACAAAAATACACACTGGGCCAATGGGAGGGAGATGACACACACACACACACACACAAACACACACACACACACACACACACACACACACACAAACACACACAAACACACACACAACCAACCTATTCTCATAGAATGAACGCTACTATAACTTAGGGCTGGGCGATTAATCAAATGTTTTTTTCAATTACGATTTTGACTTCCAACGATTATGAAAACAAGATAATCGAGATAAAACGATTATTGTGCCGCCTTCTGTTTCGCAATGAAACACCCCGGCGTTATTTCTTTAAAGCATCCTTTATTAAAGTTCAAATAATAAGAAAGCAGGTCATGAAAATAAACTCTGAAACCGGCATTTCTCTGTGTGGTTAGCACTGCGTCTATGAGTTGCGTGAAGTGACCGGGGAAGAGATTGAATGTTCTCCCGGCTGATGCACACTCTGGCACGGGGACACTTGTCACTCACACGTGTTTGCTGCAGCTAGATTATAACGTGATGGCTCATTCACTATGTGTATCTTATCATGAAGAATATCAGCGATATGCAGCTCTATTAAGAAGAGAAAATGTTTTTTTGTGAGTTAAAGATGGATCGAAGTGAACATAAAGGTGAGAGAGGGTAGTTCGCCCATTATACACTGGATATCTAATCTATATTATCTAAAACTCCTTTAAAACAATGTACGTTTACTTTAGGAGCTATACTGCAGAAGAAAAAATTGTTATCGGAGAATGTTAAATACAATATTTAATCAGGGCTCGACATTAACACCTGTCCGGAACAAGTGAAAGAGAAATTTACTTGCCCGACCGGACAAGCAGACTGATTAAAAAGTCAATAATGAAAAAATAACCAGCTATATTTGTGATAGCTTAGGCCTGTGTCACTTATGAGAAAGTTCATCTTCTTATTCTGCTGTTGAAAATGATCCATTATAATTGTATAATTCGCTAGCGATCTAGTAACAGCTGTGCCCTGTTTGATTGACAGGTGGTGTTCATGTGTGTGTGCTGAACATGCGCATGTTCCGAAAATGCAGCTCGTGCTAATGCACACTTGAACTAGGGATGTGCGGAATGACTAATTTCACTGATGTTTAAACGAAAATTTTGAAGTCGACTAGTCGTCTAAAAAGAAACCAACCTTCAGAAAACAGTCAAACAAAAGTGTTTATGCGACCCATTTCAAATACTTAATCTATTCCAAAGGCGATGCTAAATTCTACTGAAAAGGGGCATTTATCTGCGACGTGCTCGCCTTGAATTATGATCATTGTACATTAAATATAAAACATGACACTGAATCAACGTTTGCGAATATTTAACAGGCGTATTTATTGAAAACAATTGAATGAATAGTGCAGGACCAATAGAGCAACCATTAAAAGCCTGTTCTAAACGGAAATCGCCAAGTAAAAGTTACTTAACATATTAAAACAGTCAGGACATTGTTGAAAATAATTAACAGGTAGGCTAAGCAAAATCTACGAGAGAAAAAAATGCGTTGAAACGTTGCGCATATTTCACGACGTGCAATCGTACATTAGTTATTGATCTAATATGACAGCTGTTCGGTAAAGAACGTTAACCAATAACAGTTACGATGTAAAAAAAAAAAAGTAGCTATATGATAGAAAAAAAAATAGGTCTGTGATGTAGCCTGCACTAAACCTAATGTATTCTAAACATAACGTGCACACAGAATAAAAGATAGTTTAACCCGTTCAGCAGTCGGCACCTCGTTGGAAATAGCCTTCTTAATCAGCTGATTTAAAAAATGGCATACCTAGACTAAACAGTCATTTTGTAGGCTACTTATTCAAAAGCATAAATTTTTTAATGAGCAAAATTAACATGTCGACACGGTCCGGTGAAAGGCGGGACTTGACTCACCTGAGGCGGCTATCCTGCGCTTGAAAAAGCCCGCTCAGCGGAAATATGACATACAAGCACACACAGATTTAAAGAAGAATCAAATGTGAAAACATCCATAGGGACTTTCAAACATTTGGAATTCCCGCACCACCACCGAAGTGAATTCAATAGCTACTTTGCTGAGTTTGCTTGTCTAGCGAGAGGACATTTTCCTACGCATGCCTGAGATGAAATGAAAGTTTGTATCTGCTCCAGATATCCTCTTTTTTATATAATATTTGTATTATTAATTATATTTAAAATATGTAACATTAATATGACAGTAATTTAAATGCAGCCTCTGTAAAAATATAAAGCCAAATGTAAATGTGTAAAAATGTTGATCAGTTTAATGGGGGGGAATTATTAGCCGACTAGTAATTCCAGTGTCGACTAGCAGCATCAGAACCATCTAGTCTCGCACATCCCTAACCTGAATGGTCAAATACATTTCAAAATTCCGCCAAAATGCCCGTCTTGGTGAGGTATTCATGTAAACACAGAGAGTGATGTCTAAAGTGAACATAAACAGCGAAGAAAAAAGCTGATTTGTATTAAAATGTCAGACTTGTAAGTGTAAATGTAAATTAATAGACCTGCTGCTGTCTAGTGTGTCATTATAATAATCAAACAACCATAACAAGAAAATGAGAAAACACTCCTTGAAAAAGTATCAATGTATTATAATCATACAGTAAAGATCAGTAGTAGTTTTATGTTGCATTTCATTCTGAATGTTTGCATGAATACTTGAAAGACTTCTGCTTTTAAAAACTTTTAAAACTGTTAAATTTTTTATTTATTTTTTGTTCTATTATTTTTAATCTATTTCTATTCATTGCTGGTTTTTATTGTTATAAAAACAGTATAAAAGACTGTTTACTAGTCTTTAATAATTAAGAACTTGAAACCATTCTTCCATAATTAACATATAAGTTATTGTTATTATTTGTTGTGGTTTTGAGAATAGTGAAATTTCACTACCGACTACTGACATTTTGGTATTGTGATAATGTATAGCCTTTATTGTACATGGTAGATCTTGCTGCGATAACATGATTAAAAATATCTCATTCCATAGAAGTGTGAGCACCCCTGCTGTAAATGATGGCAATGGCTTTCCTTTATTTGACTACCATACATAACATAAAATAATTATCATATGACAATAGCCTCCTCCCCAACACAGTGCAGGTTACATTTCAAGTTCAAGGAAATCCACTGTTAAAAAGTTTTTTTTTTTTAAAGTTCAATAAATGCATGATGTTCCAAAGTCAATGAGTAATCGTGTTAAATAATTGTACACAAGCACACAAGCAGACACGTGAGATGAAAGTGTCATAGAAGTTACACGAGATGGTTGCTTCAGAAAGTGTGCTTTTCATTTCTCATTTTGTTTTTGGACACTACTGGTCAGTTTTAGGTTAGGACAGTATGTTTTACTCATTAAAACCTCCATATAATATTCACCTTGTCTGATTACGACACCATTTCACTCGCTTTTGGTGCCCCCCGCTGGACATTTCACTGGGAAACTGCAGCCAAACGTGTAATGAAGCAAGTCATTTGGTTTTGCAAAGATTTACCAAGGTGAACCATATTCATGAGATCAGGCTGCGCACACACACAAAATGTATAAAGTATCACTATTGTATAGTAACACCAGTCTACACTAAATCAATAAATTTTTAATTGATTACAGTATATTGATTACTGTACAGCACAAACTACAGAGAGATAATTAGGAGCGACAATATCCAATCATGAGAGCTGTGATTGTATCTTTGTATTTCTAGTGATAATGTCACTTTAAAAATGAAACACCATAAAGTAAATAAACTTCACCCCCATATGAAAGTTTATCCATTCTGGTGTAAATACAGGTTATCCAGAGCAGCATAATAGTTTTGTAATGACACGTAAAACAGATACAAACACGAGGCCTTGGATTCATTCATGGTTTCATCTTTAGAAACAGGTGATAAGTGTGTTTGTGTGTGTGTGTGTGTGTGTGTATGTGTGTGTGTGTGTGTGTGGATAAAGAATAGAAGTGACAGCTGTTATCGTTCCAGAGCTAATATTAGATACTCATATGAAAGCTGCAACCTGGTCTTGTTGAATCATGTTACTATACCACCCGGTACATTTTTGCTAAATCATCCTTACATGGCTCGTTGTATCACGTCAGTTTCCTGGTGAAATTAACACTAGAGTCGCAACAACAACAACTTTTTTTCCCTTTTACACAAATCATGAGTGAAACGGCAGATTATCAGTTCATAAACACTTACTTTTCACCCTGTTCCTCAAACAATGCTATCTTATCCCATCAAAACACTTTAACTATAGAGCATGACTTATTTTAAGTTTGCATTACCTGGGGGCCTGGGTAGTTCAGCGAGTATTGACGCTGACTACACTCCTGGAGTCGCGAGTTCGAATCCAGGGTGTGCTGAGTGACTCCAGCCAGGTCTCCTAAGCAACCAAATTGGCCCGGTGGCTAGGGAGGGTAGAGTCACATGGGGTAACCTCCTCATGGTTGTGATTAGTGGTTCTCGCTCTCAGTGGGGCGTGTAGTAAGTTGTGCGTGGATCGCGGAAAGTAGCATGAGCCTCCACTTGCTGTGAGTCTCCGCAGTGTCATGCACAATGAGCCACGTGATAAGATGCGCGGACTGACTGTCTCAGAAGCGGAGGCAACTGAAACTTAACCGCGCTACCACGAGGACCTACTAAGTAGTGGGAATTGGGCATTCCAAATTACCTAACCAACTACATTTACAAGCTTGTTTGACTGCAATAAAATTGCGCAGAGGCTCAACTGATAGAGCATTGCACTTGTGATGTAAAGGTCCGGAGTACGAGTCCTGAAGAGCCCACGAGTCGACACGTGAGCCCAAAGTATCTAAAGCACCTCAAAATGACGTGGTCGATTCAGCAATTGAGTTTTTCATCTCACGATTGCTTTTTATGACACTATCGGTTCGGTTTAGGTTTAAGGTTTAGGGTAGAGAGGTCAGTTTTATTGATTTAAAATTAAAAAGAGCATTAACTTAGAAACCTCATCTGTTTGGGAGGAAATTTAACTCGCATTTAGCACCACACAGTGGACATTTCACCTCGGAACTGCCGCGATACGTGTAATGAACCATGTACTATCACATAAGTCACATTATTTTCATGAGATCAGGCAGGAAAAGGCAGGTCAGTTTGTACTTCACTGATTTTCAAATCATAACTTTTTATAAATAAGTATTTTCTCCCTGTTTATACTGTCAAAGTTTCTTGCATCAAAAACTGTTGCAGTTTAGTTCCCTCTCACTGCACTTAACAATTACACTGGCTGTTTTTGCAGCTGTGATTTTAAACCAACAAATGACAATTTTATAGCACGACGCTGACCCTACAGAGAAACACATTTCCCACGATGCATCACTAGAAAAAGTAAAAACATGCAACACATGACCTGACGTGTTCAGAATCGCATTGCACTGTACTGACCTACAGATAGCTTTACCAGCACGCCGCCTGAAGGAATTCACAGAATTCCAGTGTGGTCCCTCTTGCAGCAGCATTAGTCTGGAATTCTGTATTAAACACCCTGTTTCACCCTCTCTGAGTGGCTAGGACAAACACACATCCATTTGCATGTTTACACACATAAGCACATAAAGTATGTACACATACACGCACATCTCATATGAAACATCCAAAGAATGTTTTCCTACACACCATGTAGAAACTGAGACAGGGAGAAAGAGTGAGAGTCTGCTCTCTGTGTAAATCTTCCTGGACAAACACACAGTCACGTTGCGGCATTGTTACTGAACCCAAAGCCTGGCACAGATAACACATACACATAGTCCTGACGCTGTGTTTATGCTGACACTGCAGACAGACCCACACTTATCCAAACACACGGGCTCTGCCCAGCCATAAACACACAAACACACACACACACACCTTAAAATGACTAGACCCAGACGGAATCCGCAAACTACTTTTGCATTTTCTGCACTGATCTCAAGGGATCTGAGAGCATAATCAAATTAGCCAATAATTTTAATAAACAAACATGCAAAGGCTGGGGGTTGTTTATACTGTAACTTTGTGACTGATGGGTGTTCCAATTCTGCAGAAATCTTGTCACACGTCTCGTGAAAGATGTACAAATCATGAACAAATGAAACACTGAGAGGATCGCTGATAATTATAGAGCTCTACCAAACACTCAAGGCTGTAAAAATGAATTCATCGCATAACAAGGCTGCAGTTCATTTCTGTGAGTGAAATATGAGTTCAAGACTAACAGTTCAAAGCATCTGTTTACATTAAAAAACTTTAAAAGGCATATGCCTGCTGCGCTCTCAACTACACAACTTAAAATGAAGCTGTGAATTAATTTGCTCTGTTCAAAGTGTGTGCATATGTGTGTTTGGCAAAATTCTCACTCCTGACAAATTAGTGTTAATAGGCACAAGTCTGGCCAGTAAAAACTCCCTGAATGGTGCACATATTCAGCTCCCTTTCTCTCTTTCAAATGGGTAGAAATTCTTGCATACACAAATTGAACAAATCCCTACATATAAATTCACTCTCTTATACAAACTATTGCTGTGGATATTAATGGACTTCCGGGGGCATATTAAGTGTTTGCCTGTGCAAAACTTGCTGTCAGGGCATGCTGCTGTGTTTCGAGTGGTTGCTAAGGTGTTGTTAGGTGGTTTCTAGAGTGTTTTGGGTGGTTGCTTTGGTGTTGCTAGGGTGTTCTGAGTGGCTGCTAAGGTGTTGCTTGGTGGTTTAGGTTTCTAGGATTTTCTGTGTGGTTGCTGAAGTGTTGCTATGTGGTTTCAAGGTTTCTATGGTGTCCTAAATGGCTGCTAAGGTGTTGCTTGATGGTTTCTAGGGTATTTCTGATGGTTGCTAAGGTGTTGTTAGGTGGTTTAAAGGGTGTTCTGAGTGGTTGTTAATGTGCTGCTATGTGGTTTCTAATGTGTTCTGAGTGGTTACTAGGTGGTTCCCATGTTTCTAGGGTGTTCTGTGTGGTTGCTAAGGTGTTGCTAGGTGATTTTAGGTTTCTAGGATGTTCTGTGTGGTTGCTGAAGTGTTGCTAGGTGGTTTCAAGGTTTCTATGGTGTCCTAAATGGCTGCTAAGGTGTTGCTTGGTGGTTTCTAGTTTTTTTTTCTCCCAATTTTGAATGCCCAATTCCCATTACTTAGTAGGTCCTCGTGGTTACTCACCTCAATCCGGGTGGCGGAGGACAAGTCTCAGTTGCCTCCGCTTCTGAGACCGTCAATCCGCGCATCTTATCACGTGGCTCACTGTGCATGACACTGCGGAGACTCACAGCACTGGAGGCTCATGCTACTCTCCGTGATCCATGCACAGCTTACCACGCGCCCCATTGAGAGCGAGAAACACTAATCGCGATCACAAGGTTACCCCATGTGACTCTACCCTCCCTAGCAACCAGGCCAATTTGGTTGCTTAGGAGACCTGGCTGGAGTCACTCAGCACACCCTGGATTCGAACTCGCGACTCCAGGGGCAGTAGTCAACGTCAATACTCGCTGAGCTACCAAGGACCCTCTAGGGTATTTTTCGTGGTTGCTAAGGTGTTGTTAGTTGGTTTATAGGGTGTTCTGCGTGGTTGCTAATGTGCTACTATGTGGTTTCTAAGGTGTTCTGATTGGTTGCTTAGGTGTTGCTAGGTGGTTTTAGGTTTCTAGGATGTTCTGTGTGGTTGCTAAAGTGTTCTTAGTGGTTACTAAGATGTTGCTTGGTGTTTCTATGTTTCTAGGGTTTTCTGTGTGGTTGCTAAGATGTTGCTAGGTGGTTTCAATGTTGTTCTGGGAGGTTGCTAAGGTGTGGCTAGGTGGTTTCTAGGTGGTTTCTAGAGTGTTATGGGTGGTTGCTAAGGTGTTGTTAGGTGGTTTCTAGGGTGTTCTGGCTGGTCACTATGGCATTGTTATGTGTTTTTTAGGTTTCTGGGTGTTCTTCTGAGTGGTTGCTAAGGTGTTTTCTTGGTTTATAAGGTGTTCTGAGTGTTTACCAAGGTGTTGCTAGGTGATTTCTAGGTTTATATGATATTCTGGATGGTTGATAAGGTGTTGCTTGGTGCTTTCTAGGTTTCTAGGGTGTTCTGAGTGGTTACTAAGGTGTTGCTAGGTTGTTTCTATGTTTCAAGGGTGTTCTGTGTTGTTGTAAAGGTGTTGCTAGGTGTTTTCTAGGTTTCTATCATGTTCTGAGTGGTTACAAAGGTGTTGCTAGGTGGTTTTAGGTTTCTAGGGTGTTCTATGAGGTTGCTAAGGTATTGCTAGGTGGTTTTAGGTTTCTAGGGTGTTCTGTGTGGTTTCTATGTATCTATGGTATTTTGAGTGGTTACTAAGGTGTTGCAAGGTGGTTTCTATGTTTCTAGGACATTTTGGGTGGTTGCTAAGGTATGGCTTTGTGGTTTCTAGGGTGTCTACCCCCCAAGCGTATGATATTCTGGTCTCTTGATATGACTGAGGTCATGTGACTTTGCATATAAATTCTGGCATCAATTTGTAATCTTTATCTAAAAATAACACGACAGGATTTTTTGAGAACACTGGCAAATGTTCCTTTCTTTTCAATGTTATTGTCATGATTTCTACAAGCTATACAATTTAAAATAAAAGAAATATTCAAGAAAATTGATCCAGTGTGTTGTATAATAGTAATAAAATACTTTTCTAAGGTATATCTGGCCTTAGTTAGGGTAAATAAATAACAGTAACAGCAACAGTAATAGTGATGCTTGCCTAATTAGCAAACACCACTAATTAGCAGAAATGAATGAGGTCCTTATTCAGTCTGTCCAAAATAATAAGTAACCCTTATTGATTGGAAATAACTCAGTTACAGTTTTGCTTGTAGATATCGTAGATATGCTATGTTTACAGATAAGTGAGGACGTGACTTAAGCGTCATACACAAAACTCAGAATATCTGTCAGATTTAATGCCATGCACTTCAAAAATATGTCAAATCAAGTGACTAGTTCTTACTTTGAAGTTCTCATTCTAGTCATAATTCTCATTGTTTTCAAAGCACAACGGCTCCCAAAAGCCTGCCAATCAGATTGGAGCTTGGCATTTTGAGAAAACTCGTGCCATTTCTGTGTGCAAAAAGAGTCAAAACAAAACATCTGCTACAACTTACTACATCTGTTCAATCTGTCATTCCTGCAGGAGAAACACTGACTTAACAGAGCCCAGGGGGGTAAAGAGAGGTGGAGGAATGCACATTTGCTGAAGAAAAACCTCAGTGATAATCCAATACAATTATGAATATTATATTATAAAAAGAGTTTTCCTAACTGAAAGGGACAGTTCATCTAAAAGTAAAAATGAAAATTCTGTAATCATTTACTCAGCCTCATATTGTTCCAAACCTATATGACTCTCATTCTTTAAATGTAAATGACAGAATTTTCTTTTTGGATGAACTATTCCTTTAAGCAGTTTGTTGCAACTGAAGTGAAATCGTGCTCCAGTATGAAGTAAAATCATTTATGTGAATGTGTGTGTGTTTGTAGTAAATCTGTAACTAAACAGACACACACCCTAAATCTACCTAACATATCTTTAACCTGCATGTCAATATTTCCCAGTAAATTGTGACAGACATTCATGTATGTGGATTTACTTAGCTACACTTTGAGGACAAACCACCATTTGGGGACATTCAGAAACATCCTCAAAGGTAAAAAATGATTCGTAAATAAAGTAAATAAGTTACCTAAGGGGAACACACACATGCACCATAAGAAAGCATGAACACACTTACACACACATGCTGAAGTAAACCAGTTCCTTACACACTCTCTCTTTGATTCTCTTTCTCCGGTCAGTGTCTACCTGCGCAGCCGCCTGCGAGAGTCACAGATGGACGAGTGAGCTGTAAACGCTCCTCCAACACAAACAATCTGATCCTTCACAATCTAACACGAGCGCCCGCTTTTCTCCTTTCTTTATCTTCTCCTCTTCTTTTCTTGAACTTGTGACTCACATTTTTCTCTCAGACTGAGAGCGACAAGGACCGGCTCACTGAACACACACTCATGTTCAGCCTACCAGAGAGACAGCGAGAGAGGTCGGAGTTAAACTGGAGGGGGTGTGTGGGCTTTCAGTTAGTGTGTTAGAGCATAAGTGTGTGTGTGTGTGTATGTGAAGATAAAGTCAGAGAAAAAAGGAAGTGATGGGATTTTCACTCAGCTGAGATTGTGACTTTGGGACTTTGACTCACTCTGTCTCTGTCGTCTGAGTTAGTCTTGTAGCTACTATTGAAACTTGGCAGTGCAAATATTTTTGACTTTTGGAAGACAAATTGCTTGTTATTAGGGATGGGAAATGTCAGGAATTTAACGATTCCAGTTCTTTAATGGTTCCAATAGGCTAATGATTCTTTTAGTAATTTTGAGGAAGAAATGAAGTTCTAATTCTAATTTACTGCCCTTAGTGGGCATTTACCAAATGATGAGATGATTTAAAATAGAACAGAGAGGTTTTCATTAAAAGGTGACATTTTATTTAATAAGATACTCCAGTAAAACCACTAATTAGAACAAAATTACCTTTAACTAATTTAAGTCTCACAAGCCTTGAATACACATAACACAGTAACAGTTCTTGGTTAACATTTCTTGGTTCAGTAGATTCAATCTAACCAACTCATAAGAGTCATTTGTTTGGGAATCAGACTACACTGGTCATGTGTATGTTACTCGCTGTAGATTCAAGAGAAGCGGCTCTATGTTTCATGCTGTAGATTCAAAAGAACTGACTCATAAGAGTCATTAGTTTGAGAATCAGACTACACTGGTCGTGCTTTATGTTTAATGCTATAGATAAAAAAAAAAAAGGCTCATAAGAGTCATTTGTTCAGGAATCAGACTACACTGGTCGCCCTGTATGTTTCACGCTGAAGTGTAGATTCTAAAGAACCAGCAAATAAGAGTCATTCATTTAGGAATCAGACTACACTGGTCGCCCTGTATGTTTCATGCTGTAGATTCAAAAGAACTGGCTACTAAGAGTCATTCGTTCAGGAATCGGACTACACTGGTCGCCCTGTATGTTTCTCGCTGTAGATTCAAGAGAACTGACTCATAAGAGTCATTTGTTCGGGAAACAGAGTACACCGGTTGTGCTTTATGTATCACGCTCTAGATTCAAAAGAACCGGCTAATAAGAGTCATTCGTTCGGGAATCAGACTGGTCGCCCTGTGTGTTTCATACTGTAGATTCAAAATAACAAGCTCATAAGAGTCATTTGTATGGAAATCGGACTGCTGCTGATTCAGTATCGTTGTTGCAGTGCCGCTGAATGGTAGTGCAGGAAACCGAGTATTTTAGCATGCGGTCCTGTCCGCATTGGCAGAAGAATGCATGTTCAAGAACCGTCAACGGAACCACAAATTATAAAATGATTTGATTCTGGTATTTATAAAAATGGAACCAGTTTGGAATAAGAATGTTGGTTCCCAACGCTATTGTTATGTTTCTCATTTGTAAGTCGACCTGGATAAAAGTGTCTGCTAAAATGACTTCTAAAGTGTGCAAGTGTGCAATTTTTTGGATGCAACAATACTACTGTACGTTAAAAAAACTTTCTCCTGTTTAATTCTCCTATTTGTTATTTTTGTCTCCTACATCAATTCAATTTATTTGGATAGCAAATACTGAGGAAGTTTTGAGTTTTGAAAGTTACAGTATGTTTTCATTGTAGCTACATCAAACTCTTACATTTTTCATATGTCTTCTTTAAACAAAAGAAAATAATCCGTAGTATCCTATTCATGACCAGTGTCAAAGAACTAAAGTGTGTGTGTGTGTGTGTGTGTGTGTGTGTGTTGGAGGTTTTTAAATGACATCATAACAAATTCAGACCCAAAAGAAACAGGAGGCAAAAAAAAAACCTCAATCCATCATCACCATGAGAGAGAGAGAGAGAGAGAGAGAGAGAGAGAGAGAGTGCACAAACATTCACAATCCTCTTGTGTGGTTTTTGACACAGTTAGTGCTGGACAACAGTGATTTGGCCCCCTATTGGCTGGAAACAGGACCATTGCTGTAAGTGTGTGTTTTGGGTCATACAGCCAATCAAATTCACTGCCTTTAAAGGGAAACGGTATGCGGCAATAGACCAATGTTGGATGTTGTATTTTGACTTCGCTATATGCAACGCTTAATTTAAATACATTTAAACCGACTGATCTCAATTCAGTAGATTCTGGGCTGTCAGAAAAGGGTTAAACTTCAAAGTATGGAGTCATGTGACAAAACAACATGGCACTGAACACAGCGGAGTTTGTCTTTTGGAGAAATGCCAACAAAACTACATCTGGTAAGAACCCTAATGAAGTTTTTACATTGAAACCTGTTTGAGTCAAAAGATTAGAGTCTGTAGTTTCATCCAATATGCCATTTTTACAATTTGAGCGATTTATTACGCTGTTAAACACAATGTACACTAATGTGTACATAAGCACATTTTATCATAAGAAATCCTTTATTTACTGTGCATTATCACATAGAGAATCAATGTATTCATCCAAAAGCTGCAAAATAGTGCTTTCAGAGGCTTTATATGGAGTTAGGATGAAAATAAGGTGCATTTTGAACTGTTCTGAGACCAGTGCAGACAGACAGCACACTGGAGGTTAAGTCATTCACTAAATAGGGAGGTATAATCCTATAGCTTTCCTATGCAGCTAAGTGCATTCGCTCCTAAAATATGACCAAAAGTTCAGTTTCAGGCTGCAGATGATGTTTGGACATGTTTGGCAGACATGGGACAATGGTAATCAAAATTTTATAATGTTTAATTTTATTTTCACATGGTTGGCAGTGATTGGATGATGCTGGCAATTACTTTGAATCAGAATTATTTATGCTGATTTCCGATTGGTAAAATGCTTCAGCACTGGCTATCACTTGTTTGTTTGACAGTGCAAAGAGAGAACATTTTGTTGAGATTTTGTTGCCAAAGAAGAAGTAGAAAAAAGAACAAAAAAACATTGTAATGTATAAGTCAAATCAAGTCAAATCATTTTTATTTGTATTGTTTTTTTTATTTGTGCTTCACCCAATACACATTGTTCCAAAGCAGCTTTACAGAAAATCAGCTGTAATGTCTTTAACGTCTAAAAAAACATGAATAACCAACACTCTTGGAAATATAATAATATTATATATAATATACAATTTAACACTTGAGTTTCAGGAAGTCATGATGAATACAGACTAACCCTAACCCTGAAAGAAAGCCTTTTGCACTTTCAAATTTAGTACGCCCCAAAATGTCTCCAAAGGGAGATTTTGTGGAGACAAACAGAAAACAACTATAGTTAAACGGAAGACTTTCCTTCACACCTGACTGAGGTTCTATCATCTAGAAAAAACTCCATTCAAAGGATCTAGACCAGCACTACTCAACATGTGGCCTGCGGGCCGCATGCGGCCCTCGAGCGATCTTTTGTGGCCCGCGTCATGATATAATCATCAGAAATATATTTATCAGCAGCCAATCAAATCTGTATGAATTGTGAGGTGTCCATTTTCTTTTATTTCTTTTTTTTTTCCCTTTTTCTCCCAATTTGGAATGCCCAATTCCCAGTGCGCTTTTTAAGTCCTCGTGGTCGCATAATGATTCGCCTCAATCCGGGTGGCAGAGGATGAATCCCAGCTGCCTCCGCGTCTGAGACCATCAACCCGCGCATCTTATCACGTGGCTTGCTGAGTGCGTTGCCACGGAGACATAGCGCGTGTGGAGGCTTCACGCCATCCACCGCGGCATCCGTGCCCAACTCACCATGCGCCCCACCGAGAACGAACCACATTATAGCGACCACGAGGAGGTTACCCCATGTGACTCTACCCTCCCTAGCAACCGGGCCAATTTGGTTGCTTAGGAGACCTGGCTGGAGTCACTCAGCACGCCCTGGGATTTGAACTAGCGAACTCCAGGGGGGGTAGCCAGCGTCTTTTACCACTGAGCTACCCAGGCCCCCTGAGGTGTCTATTTTCTTGAGATTTACGCTAGTTTTCTACATTGCTGAATCACATTAGAGAGGGAATTCTACTGCAAGAGGATGTTACAAATAAATAAATAAAAACAACGAATAATATCTGAGCATGATTGATGTTATGAGAACGCCGGTCGGTCTGCGCAATCTCACTTGAGAGTCACTCAACACGGCGCAAATCTGTCCAATCTCTTGAATAGCTCAGAGATATGTACTCGTTATGACAACAGTATTTACAGGAAAAAATAACAGTTTTTCCTGAAGTGACGGCGTTTAGATGCCTTCACGCAAATGTTTTTTAGTGATCTACTTCGGAGCAAAACGCTAAGAGGGGTGAACAAATCTTTATGACTTGTCACTGAAGGACTTTTGGTGCTAATTTTGGATATATCACTCTTGTTTTTTAAAACAGCTCTGGTGTATGTGATGCTTGAGTGCGTTACCGTGGAGACATAGCGCGTGCGGAGGCTTCAAGCTATTCTCTGCGGCATCCACGCACAACTCACCGAGAGCGAACCACATTATAGCAACCACGAGGAGATTACCCCATGTGACTCTACCCTCCCTAGCAACCGGGCCAATTTAGTTGCTTAGGAGACCTGGCTGGAGTCACTCAGCACACCCTGGATTCAAACTCACGACTTCAGGGGTGGTAGTCAGTGTCAATACACGCTGAGCTACCCAGCCCCCTAATCCTGATATTAATACTTAATATTTAATATAATACTTAATATTTGAAATAACCTCTAACCCTGAGTGTTTAATTTTGGGGTGTAACTCATCCAAGACATGAATGATACTTCAAATGAGAGGTGTGCTATTACTTTACTCTTTGTCTAGCAGATGATAAATGGGTGAACAAAACCCCAAAGACTTTGATTGACATTTAAGGAGGGACTCAAGCCATTTCTAGAGACCAGAACATTGTAATAGTCCCCAGTCCAATTAAGAACGAGTAATTACTGCTCTCTAGTGTTCAGAAATAGAATACGTTCATCTGCAGGAGCACTGAGAGAAACAGCTCTGTATTAATATTAACCATAAATCAGCACTGTTAATTGAAAGCAAAATGTACTTGGGTGATTCTTCGCTGTTAGTGATGTAATGATGACAGATTATTTATTTTTGGACAAATATTTTTCAAAAATGAAAATTCTCTCATCATTTACTCACCCTCATGCCATCCCAGATGTGTATGACTTTCTTTCATCTGCTGAACATAAAAGAAGATTTTTAGAATAATTTATCAGTTCTTTTGGTCCATACAATGCAAGTGAATGGGTGCCAAAATTTTGAAGCTCCAAAAATCACATAAAGGCATCATAAAAGTAATTCACAAGACTCCAGTGGTTAAATCCATGTCTTCTGAAGCGTTATGATAGGTGTGGGTGAGAAACAGATCAATATTACATTCTTCACATTCTTCATGTATAACACCCCCTACAGGACAGGGAGAAGAATTTCAAGCAAAAAAGGACTTAAATATTGATCTGTTTCTCACCCACACCTATCATATCATTTCTGAAAATATGGATTTAAACACTGGAGTCGTATGGATTACTTTTATTATGCCTTTATGTGCTTTTTGGAGCATCATAATTTTGGTACCCATTTACTTGTATGGACCTACAGAGCTGAATATGTGTTCTGCAGAAGAAAGAAAGTCATACACATCTGGGATGGCATGAAGGAGAGAATTTTCATTTTTGGGTGAACTATCCCTTTAAGTGTGCATTCATTTTCAGTAATTCAATGGTCCGTTGTCAATTATTCTTTACCTCATGTACTGTATATAGAGTCAGTCTGCACTGTAATACAGCAGTATTAATTTGCCTTAATGTGTTCAGATGTATAAAACTCACCGCATGTGTGTATGACGCTGAGGTATTTGCGGGTGGCACGGTAACAGGGGTCTCCAAACTCTTGTGTAGTGGCGCGGACCACACAGGTGCGTTTCCCCTGGCAACGTGATGTCATCACTTGCAGAGCCACGTCTGACGAGCAGTCTGGAACATAAGTTGAAAGCTTTAGTTAGAGCCTGTTCTAATGTACTGTGATTTAAATCAATAACACAGACACACACACACAAACACACATCTAAATGGGGAAATACTATAGACTTGTATTGTTTTTTAACAAACTAATTATAAATACTACTGACTAAACCTAACCCAAACCCTAAAATTATTAACAAAAATATTAATATTTTAATTGCTGTTTTTAATTGAGGACATCCCAAAGAGAGGTTCTGTCAGATTTAGCTCACTTCTGTCCCTAAAACTATACATCAGTATGCACACGCACACACTGGACAAACAGAACAAAAGAGCCACACAGTGACGGACATCAAACACACTTGACACCACAAGGTATAATGCAGATAGAGAGATTGAATAGGTGTGCATGTGTGTGTGTTCTCTGCCCTGCTCATGTTTGGGCTTGTTGTCTGCGTGTCATGTCTTTAACACTTGAATTCATGCATACTGCGGGGGAGGCCAAAACTGCAGCCGCCCATCAAAACAGCAAATGGCATAATACTCCCATTAACATACATGCATTTTTTAGACATGACTGGCTTCAAAAAGTCACATGCTTCCTTGTTATTAAAGCCACGCTGCTCACTGTAACCTCTTCTGATTCGATCACATCGACAAGGAATGTTTACATATAATATCACCCCAAAACTGTCAAGAAATGTCTGAGTAATATCACACCCCAAAATCCAAAATATAAAATTAGACGTTGTATTTTGCTTTTCTTCTCCTGTAAGATTTTAATGGTGTACTGTAAATGTAATGCAAATAAATGATACATAAATGATTCATAAAGACATATAAATTGGCTTTAATTAAAAAGTTAAATAAGTAATAATATTCAATATTTAACTTTTATATGAGTCCAGGATCCACCGGTCACAATTACAAGACAGCATTACTGTGTCTCACCTTACAGAACTTTTAAAGAAAGTGTGATGGTCCATTTACCAATCCATTAACACAAAGCATGACTTCAGCCTAAAGACTTGACATAACTATCACTCATTCAAGGAAATAGAGGAGAGAAAGAGGATGGGTGAGATCTGAAGACTGGAGACGTATCGTCACCTCAGGACTAATGGCTTTAACAAATGTCAAAGGTCAAAGGTCACAGAGCCCTGTTAGTAAACAGAGAACTGATTTATGAAGGACACTACCAGCCAATGTCGTCACAGTTAAAGAGGAGGACACTATTTTATAGCCCTGCTGGGATGCATCTCCGGATTATTATATCCCTGTATGACAGATCTGGATATCCTCTGATCTAACAGATCTTCTGTCTGGTGCAGAGAAGCTCTAGTTCTGGTTGAGTGGTTCATGTGAACCCAGAAACTGGATCCACGTGAGAGCTGAACCTCAGGGTCACCATCAGTCCTCCATTAATGTGACTCTAAATGGGATATACAGCCCTGCGTGGGGTAAATATACGGTATGGAAACTGTACGGAAGCCCAAAATGGCTATGCATTTTGCATATTCTTTTCTTCCTTTTTTCAGAAAACAACTTATTTTTGTAATGATGTTGACATAAAAAAACAAAAAACAAAAACAAATTTGAAGTAGGCCTGTGTCATGCACTCTGCACTCATGACATGCACATTCATGTCATCAAGGACCATGACTATGGCTAAATTTCACTTAAACACCCCTATTACATATTGTTCGTCCACAGTGTGAATAGGTCCATAGATATGAATTGTTTCAAATTAAAGTCAATTTTATTATAACAATATATTGATTATCACATTAATAATATAAAATGAACTACAATATAATCTTTTAATATTCGTTTTTTGGGGCAAGCGAAGATGAAGACTTGACAGGAATATTTTTCCTGTCAGAACTTTTGCCCCTGGTCCAGGTCACATTTCACCCCAAAATCAATTATTTTGCATAAAGAAAATGCAGCCTATTTTTTTGCATTGTGACATTATTTTCATGACAATTAAACACTTTATTCCCCCTAAAATTCTTATTACTGAAATGCTTTCAAATTTTACATTTTTTTTTTTTATATCAGTTTTATCATTATTTTTTAATAACATACTCTTAATCTTAAAGGTCATATAGGAATGTTCTGGGATCAAAACAAGTTTAGCTCAATCCACAATATTTGTGGCATAATGTTGATCACCACAAAGAAATATATCAACTCGTCCCTCATTTACAAAAAAAAAAAAAAAAGAAGAAGCAAAAATCGAGGTTCCAGTGAGGCACTTCCAATGGAAGAGAATGGAATTTTTGGAGGGTTTAAAGGCAGAAATATGAAGCTTATAATTTTATAAAAGCACTTAGTGTGATAAAATCACATACTAACCTTTTCTGTGTAAAGAAAATGTTATTAAATGTAAATATTATTTCCAATATTACAATTTTGTTGTCCTGGCGACGTAATACCCCTAAACCCTGTAATCTGGTTAATGCGCTAATCCCGTTAAATCACAGATTTTTTTATTTATTTATTTTAAGGCTAATATTATGTTAACACTAATGTTTATGTCTTGTCACTCTAATTTTTAAACAGTATGTATTTATTTTATTTATTTTTTTCCTCCCCTTTTTCTCCCCAATTTGGAATGCCCAATTCTCAATGTGCTCTAAGTCCTCGTGGTGGTGTAGTGACTCGCCTCAATCCAGGTGGCGGAGGACAAATCTGAGACCATCAACTCACGCATCTTACCACGTGGCTTGTTGAGCGCATTACCGCGGAGACATAGCGCGTGTGGAGGCTTCATGCCATCCACTGCGGCATCCACGCACAACTCACCACGCGCCCCACCAGAGAGCAAACCATATTATGGCGACCATGAGAAGGTTACCCCATGTGACTCTACCCTCCCTAGCAACCGGGCCAATTTGGTTGCTTAGGAGACCTGGCTGGAGTCACTCAGCACGCCCTGGATTTCGAACTCGTGACTCCAGGGGTTGTAGTCAGCGTCTTTACTCGCTGAGCTACCCAGGCCCCAAACAGTATGTATTTTAATGTTTATGGACTGGCCCCATTCACTTCCATTTTAAGTGCCCCACTGTAACATTGATTTTTGCTTCTTTTTTTAAAATAAACGATAAGGTAATCAACATTATGCAACAAATGCTGTCGATTGAGCTTCTTTTATATTGAACCCAGAACAATGGTCCTAAAAAAGGATTAATTTTCCTTATTCAAAATATAATTTTGGAGAAATGTTACGTGGACATGTTTTTGCGAGTCATTGTGAATATTCTTGACCGGTTTCATGAGTTTTACCCTTATAACCCAAAAAAACACTTGAGATATGAATGGACCCAGAGAGTATACATGTCTAAACCTCTTTATCTAAATACTAAGTACATTTGCTGATACAGTGAACACACCCAGCAACTCCACAAAAACAACCCTAAATAGCAAAAACAAGAATTAACCTGGAGCCAAAAGTGTCCACCCTATTTCCCAGACCACTGATGCACACATTACTGTATATTATTTCACTGTCACTATGTGGGTGTGTATTGATGTCCAGTCTTAGAAGACACATACTGTACACACACAGGGCCTCCAGGTGTGTAACAGGAGATGAGATTAGCTGGTACACGTCACAAGACAAAAGGAGACTGACATTCCGACAGAATTTCCTCCCACACATCCGAGAAATTTTCTTGACATTAAACATCTTCCAGCGAGCACTTTAGATACACACCCATGAGAGACACAAAACAGGACCAGTTCTGAGTGAGACTGAGACAGTAACAATAAGACTTACTGATAGTATCGTATTCCACACGCACACATATACAAACACAAACATGTACAAACAGGGGAAATGTAGAGAAAAAATCAAACACCTGAAATGTGATGTCATTTTGCACCTGCACAGGTGTGATAAGGTCTTTGTGTGTGTGTGTGTGTGTGTGTGTGTGTGTGTGTGTGTGTGTGTGTTTAAGATGTTTTTGGTATTGAATGCATAAGAGGTTGTTAATAAAAGATTTATGCGATTATTGGATTAGTGCAGGTGTTCATTTTTTAATCCAAACAAACTGATGTCACAAGATAATACACTTAATTAAGACTATATAGTCTTAAAGTGAGCCTTCTATAGAGTTTATAGTCTTATTAGGCTATAGAGGATTGGTTAATTCCCATCCATTACACGTGGACCGACACTCCAGTCTCTCAGAGCAAGACCTTTTTACTATAGACACCACAGTCTGGTTCCAAAAGTAAAAATCCCATACGTTTTCTTCATAAGCGAATTGATGTTTAGCGATTACAAACGTTAAAGCACCAAAGTTGTTAATCAATGGTATACGATTCTGCAGAAGCCATCAGTCTGCTTAATTTCAACTTCATTTTTACAAAACAAGTATTACCTGTTTAAGAACTACATTACCCATAATCCTTAAGAGAAAACATCCACCAAACAGAGAACAAAGTGCGGCAAAAGAGCTCTGCAGCGACCATCAATTATGATGCACTATGAATGATGCAATCGAGCCGGTCTGCCCACACCCTCAAACTACATTATATTTGTATATATCTGAATATATTGCAACAAAATTAAAATATATAATCAACAACTTTAAATCAATAGTTTAACATTTGTTCCCTCATTTTTAATTGGATTTTGTCATTCACAATGCAGCATACTAAAAACTGTCCGAATAACTTAGCAACCGCATACTGTAGTAATGCACTGGTAACCACCCACAACCCTAGCATCTTTTCATCAAAAAATTAAATGTCTACTTAAAGTGTAATGTTGTTGCCATTAAGTAATGCTATGTATGGAATAGCATGCTACCATACTACTTGTACTATTTCTTAGTATACATTTGTGCTCAAAAGTTTGCATACCCTTGGAGAATTGGTAATATATGTACCATTTTTAAAGAAAACATGAGTGAGCAGGCAAAACACATTTCTTTCATTTCTTATGGGATTCATATTCAACTGTAGGTTATAACAGAATGGCACAATCATAAAACAAAACATGGCAACAAAGAAAAAATGCAATGACCCCTGTTCAAAAGTCTGCATACCCTTAGTTCTTAATACTGTGTATTGCCCCCTTTAGCATCAATGACAGTGTGCAGTCTTTTGTAATAGTTGTCTATGAGGCCCCAAATTCTTGCAGGTGGTATAGCTGCCCATTTGTCTTGGCAAAATGCCTCCAGGTCATGCAAAGTCTTTGGTCGTCTTGCATGAACCGCACATTTGAGATCTCCCCAGAGTGGCTCGATGATATTAAGGTCAGGAGACTGTGATGGCCACTCCAGAACCTTCACCTTTTTCTGCTGTATCCACTGGAGGGTCAACTTGGCCTTGTGCTTAGGGTCATTGTCGTGCTGGAAAGTCCAAGAGCGTCCCATGCGCAGCTTTCGTGCAGAAGAATGCAAATTGTCTTCTAGTATTTTCTGATAACATGCTGCATTCATCTTGCCATCAATTTTCACAAGATTCCCCATGCCTTTAGAGCACACACACCCCCAAAACATCAGTGAGCCACCACCATGCTTCACAGTGGGGATGGTATTCTTTTCACTATAGGCCTCGTTGACCCCTCTCCAAACATAGCGCTTATGGTTGTGACCATAAAGCTCTATTTTGGTCTCATTACTCCAAATTACAGTGTGCAAGAAGCTGTGAGGCATGTCAAGATGTTGTAGGGCATATTGTAACCGGGCTTTTTTGTGGCATTTGCGCAGTAAAGGCTTCTTTCTGGCAGCTCGACCATGCAGCTCATTTTTGTTCAAGTATCGTCGTATTGTGCTCCTTGAAACAACCACACCATCTTTTTCCAGAGCAGCCTGTATTTCTCCTGAGGTTACCTGTGGGTTTTTCTTTGTATCCCGAACAATTCTTCTGGCAGTTGTGGCTGAAATCTTTCTTGGTCTACCTGACCTTGGCTTGGTATCAAGAGATCCCCGAATTTTCCACTTCTTAATAAGTGATTGAACAGTACTGACTGGCATTTTCAAGGCTTTGGATATCTTTTTATATCCTTTTCCATCTTTATAAAGTTCCATTACCTTGTTACGCAGGTCTTTTGACAGTTCTTTTCTGCTCCCCATGGCTCAGTATCTATCCTGCTCAGTGCATTCACATGAGAGCTAACAAACTCACTGACTATTTATACACAGACACTAATTGCAATGTAAAAAGCCACAGGTGTGAGAAATTAAACTTGAATTGCCATTTAAACATGTGTGTGTCACCTTGTGTGTCTGTAACAAGTCCAAACATTCAAGGGTATGTAAACTTTTGATCAGGGCCATTTGGGTGATTTCTGTTATCATTATGATTTAAAAAGGAGCCAAACAACTATGTGATAATAAATGGCTTCATATGATCACTATCCTTAAATAAAAGACAGTTTTTTTGCATGATCAGTCATATTTTCAATATCAATGCCAAAATTCCACAATTTCTGCCAGGGTATGCAAACTTTTGAGCACAACTGTACATAGCAGAAATAGGAAGAATAGCACAGTAGTATCTTTTTTTGAGCACAACATAATTGTTGAACCTGGAGAAAATGAAGTGAGTTTGAGCTCTTACCGACAGGTGACGCCCTCCAGTGGTGTGGAGGACACTCCAGCGTTCCCTGCTGCGTGCGGCCAAACATTGCAGAATAAACCGCGATTTGCATCCCCGTTTTACAGCCCAACCGCAACCGCTCCCCTTCACACACAACTTTACTCTTATACTCATCTAGAGATAGAACACATACACACACAGTTTAGTTTAAAGTCAACATAAAGCGGCATTTGCAACCAATTTTGCTACTGTAATCTGTAATCTGTAATCTATATACGAGTGAAACAGAATATTTTAAGAAGTGCAAAATGAGTGTATTTAAAATGATATATGTGAATTGACTGCAATTAATTTTACACATTATATATTGAAATAACTTTTGACAATTACATCAAAAGCAGCTTGTGATGATATAAAGACAGTGAATCAAATTACTTTGGATGTTAAAATATGTTTTTAAAATTCATAGGCTTCGAAAACAAAACAAAAAGTTATTTAGTAACATACTCGGTTACTGGTCATCATTGTTTGGTTTTCAAATCTGTGGAAGGTAGGGCTGGGTATTGCCAAGCACCTCACGATACAATATGTATATGACAATATTGCGAGAACAAGTATTGCGCTATATCATTTTGATTGCATCGGAACAGCCCTAGTGGGAGCGTGAGCGGTTCTTAAAAACGGTTCCGGCTAGCTTTATCATGGTTAAAAAAATCTAAAAAGTGAAAACTAAATAAAAAAAATTCCATTATCTGAAAAGAAAGTAAAAACCAACATGACTTTGCATTTTCATAACTCGAAAACTAACTAAAATAAAAACGTCCTCATTTTTTATCATTTTAGATTTTGTAACAGAGTATATTATAAAAATGTAAACCTTTACAACCTGTCTTCATTAAACGTGAAAAGACCACAAACATGCAACAAAATTAAACATATTATTTAAATTATATCAGTTAACCAAAAATAGCAAAACTAAGTCTACATCCACACTAATGCGTTTTCGTTTGAACATGCACATTTTGCGACGTTTATACCTCTCAACCTCACTATAAATGCATTTTCCGCCACTGAGAACAGAGCGTTTTTAAAACGCTCTCCAGTAAGGCATACTTTGAAAAACGAAGACATTAGGAAACTGAAAACAGAGTTTCAAACTAAATCAAGTTCCAAACATTAGTTCAGAAGGCTCATATCACAATGATATTTAAGCAGCTGTTTCCCTCACACCGGTGACAATTCTTCTGCCATCCCTCCACCTCCCCATCTCCAACTTTATATTTTATACTGCCTATACCAATTATTATTTAAAGGGATAGTTCACCCAAAAATGAAAATTCTCTCATTATCTACTCACCCTCATGATATCCCAGGTGTGTATGACTGCCTTTTTTCAGCAGAACACATTTGAAGAAAAATAGAAATATATCTCAGCTCAGCAGGTCCTTAAAATGCAAGTGAATGGTGATTTTGAAGACTTTTGAAGCTCCAAAAAAATCACAGACAGTCATCATAAATGTCATCCATACGACGCCAGCAGTTAAATTAATGTCTTCTAAAGTGATACGATCGCTTTTGGTGTGAAAAAGATAAATATATAAGTACTTTTTAACTATAAATCATCGCTTCCGGTCAGCAGCAGTATGCACAAGAGCGCCGAGTTCGGAGGCCTGGGTATCTCAGCGAGTATTGACGCTGACTACCACCCATGGAGTCACGAGTTCGAATCCAGGGCGTGCTGAGTGACTCCAGCCAGGTCTCCTAAGCAACCAAATTGGCCCGGCTGCTAGGGAGGGTAGAGTCACATGGGGTAACCTCCTCGTGGTCGCTATAATGTGGTTCTCGCTCTCTGTAGGGCGCGTGGTGAGTTGTGCGTGTATGCCGCGAAGAATAACATGAAGCCTCCACATGCACTACATCTCCGTGGTAATGCACTCAACAAGCCACGCGGATTGACGGTCTCAGACGCGGAGGCAACTGGGATTCGTCCTCCGCCTCCCGGATTGAGGCGAGTCACTACGCCACCACGAGGACTTAGAGCGCATTGGGAATTGGGCATTCCAAATTGGGGAGTACTCAACGCTCTTGTTTTTTTCTTTTCTCCCACTCTCTTGTGTGACGGATTCGCTTTGGCATGTTACAGATGTAATCTCACATTCTTCTCTCGGTTCTCGGACATTGAGGATAAACACACAAATGCACCATTGTGAGTAAACAAACATACTGTATACAAATACAGATCTAAACCAAAACAAACTAAGCTTCTGTACAGCATACCTTCTACTCAGTTGTAAACAGCACTGCTCTTCCGGGTGTGTCGCACGTGCATCAGTTCTCTCGTGTCTCACATGCCAACGCGATTACTTCACACGCGCATACAGCTGATGACCGGAGTTAAAAATTACTTAAATATTGATCTTTTTCAAGCCAAAAGTGATCGTGTCACTTTAGAAGACATTAATTTAACCGCTGGCGTCGTATGGATGACATTTATGCTGACTGTCTGTGATTTGTGGAGCTTCAAAAGTCTAATCACCATCCACTTGCATTTTAAGGACCAACTGAGCTAAGATATTTTTCTATTTATTTATTTATTTATTTATTTTTAAATGTGTTCTGCTGAAGAAAGAAAGTCATATACATCTGGAATGGCATGAGGGTGAGTAAATGATGAGAGAATTTTCATTTTTGGGTGAACTATCGCTTTAAATTGACATTTTATTTCTTGCTTTAGCCAGATAGTCCAGCGGGGGGCATCTCAGAGCTCATGCCCCGTCTTGTGCTCGAGCCCCTCCGTTATAGACAGCACGACAAATCCGTTTACCATAATGCTCTCCATGACTACACGAACCACCAAACTTGTAAAAATGGATTAGTGTGGATGTGGCCTAAATTCAAAACCAAACTGAATCTAAAAAACACAGTCAGGGCCCCCCCCCCCCCCAAACTAGAAGTAAAAAAATGAATTCTAAACTAAAATATGGTTCTGGCATGAGCACCAGCATGATTTCAATTATAAATGGGAAAATATGACAAAATAATAGGGATTCTCTGTGTAAGATTTCTGTGTATGTGTATAGCAGAGCTTTAACAAACACAGTGACCTGTAACAGCGGAGCAGAACTTTATTTTACAGACCAGCATGAGAGGAAGAGAGAGGAATGGACAGATCTCTCTCTCTCTCTATGCTCAGATAACAGAATACAATAACTTGCTGAGAGAAAGAGATGCAGGAGAAATGCAGCCATACTGTGTGTGTGGACAGATTTGACTATACTAGTGAGGGCCAAACGTCTTATTTAAAAACAATAGAAGTCTACTGTACATCCTCATTCCTGTAGATAGTTAGGTGAACATTGAACAAATTGTGTGAGATACTCACTCGGCCTGCACTTGTACCACACGCTGAGGTATTTGCTGACATTTGGACAGGGGTCCGTCCCAAACAAACGACTGTTGACAAGAACATGACAGCTTCTCCTGTCTTCACATTCATCCAACATCTTCTGCAGAGAGACAGACACAGAGAGAAAAAAAGACAACTCTGAGCAGGATGTTTTCATTCAGGTACATACCACAGCTTTAATTTTTCCAGCAGTAGATTTCTCTCCCCTCGGGCATAAAAACACAGTGTAATTTAACTCCAGCACGCAGTCCTGTGCATGTGTGCATGTGTGTGTTTATAATGTGTGGTAACCAAGTGTGCAGTCGTAAATCATGCGTGTGTGTGCTGTCAGAGATGCCGCAGTTCAAACAAACCAACACCACGGTGTGCGTTGCTCCAAACCGAATCGAACGAACTCTCATTTATCACTTTAAAACACCAACTTTACTGATATTAAACTCCCATTTGGATGCACAAAGAAAACCGCCGCACTATGAGGTAATACTGTGCCACACACAAAGATATGAATTCAAACACATACCGCATAAACATTTTACAAATTTTACCTAATTGCATTTTCAAAGATTATTGACCAGCCTGATCTATCTGAAAATTAGTGAATGTAGGGACATTTTTGCAAAATGCTATTACATGGTTATTACATATATCGCGGCAGTTCTGCTGTGAAATGTCCACTGTGTGGCGCTAAAATCGAGTTTCTTCCCAAACAGATGAGATTAAGTTTAATGCTCTATTGAGTTTTTAAATCAACAAAACTGACCTCCCAACCCTAAACCTTAAACCTAAACCTAACCGACTGGGTCATAAAAAGCAAATGTGAGATGAAAAACGCAATTGCTGAAGCAACCACGTCATTTTGAGGTGCTTCTGACGCTTTCGGCTGACGTGTCAAATCGCGTGCTCTTCAGGACTCGTATCCTGGTCCTTTGAATCGCAAATGCAATGCTCTATCAGTTGAGCTACTTGATCGCACTTGAACAAGCTTGTAAATGTAGTTAGTTATGTAATGCAAATGTTAAAATGTATCGCCTTACAAGTCAAGCACTGTAGTAAAAGTGTTTAGATGTCATAAGATAGTATTGTGTGAGGAATAAGATGAAAAGTATGTGTTTACAAACTGATAATCTGCCGTTTTACTCGTGATTTGTGTGAAAGGGAATAACAGCCATTGAAACATATTTCCAATAGTAATGCTATATTGTTATCACATGACATCACTTTATTTGTTCCATGACCTCAATATACTTCATGATTATTACAGCAAGTGGCATCCAGTTATCAAATTGGAGTTATTTAGCATTTGAAACAAAATTTTGTGTAAAAAAAGAAACAAACAAACAAAGAACTCTCAGTAGTTATGGAGTAATTATTGTGTTTATTTTTGTTTTTTTAATTGCAAAAAAAAAAAAAAAAGAATGCTTTCAAACCATAAAAAAAGTTGTGAGAGCAAAACTTTTAAAAACGCAACCAAATATATATATATTTTTGTATGTTTTAAGGAAAAAAAATGGGCTTTTTTGGTTAACAGACACAATATTAACTCCACAGATGATCAAATAATGTTAAAAATTGTGACTATTATTAGTTCTGCTTCATCTGTTACACTGGAAATGGAAGGTCACATCGAGTGCATTGCATTGTGGGATACAGTGTTCCACCTAGTGTGCTTTGCTGTGTACTGCATATTTTGACAAATGTAGTAGGTTTTTCTATGCATACAGATAATTTGCATAGAGTGCACCATATAAATAATTCAAAATGCAGAAAGAGTACGAGGAGTACGGTAGTGTGCTTTTATCAATACATTTTTCACGTGTTGTTACCTGCAAGGATGTTGACACATTACAGGAAGTGATGTCATTCTCTGAGCGTGTCCCAGCACTGTTATAAGTGGGTGGGCACTGTGGTGAATGGGCAGAGTCTTTTCTGCCATAGAAAGCTGATTGGACAGTGATGGATGTTCTGGGCGGACAGCGAACAGTCAGGAAGTCTCCGTCGCACGCTTGTTCAGTATAATTCCTCAGCACGCGCGACAGATAACCTGCCACGGAAACACAACACAGCAACTGTTACCAAGGCAACAATCATTGTGTCAAATAACAGACATATCGATAAAATAACATTTTCAAAGACGTCGGCAACAATCTTTTACCCACATATCTCAGATCGATCTGTCTGTCTATCTGTCTGTCTGTCTGTCTATCTATCTATCTGTTCCTTCATACTAAAAGCTTTTAAAACTTTTCAAGCCAATGTCAAAGTGAGTCTTGGAATACTTTTCATTTCTAGTTATTGTTACAATTCTGTTTAGTGATGATAGTTGCACAAGCAATTGCACAACTCATCTTTTAAGGTTTGCAATGTTTGAACCATAACCACTTTTTAGTTATGGTCAGAAAATGTGCTTTCTGTTTATGTAGTTGGAAGAAAGAGAAGAATGTCCAACTTTACAATGTAAAGTAATTCTCAAAACCAGTGATGTCATTTCTCTTCACCAAAGAAATAATGTAAACACACACACACACACACTTACATAAACTCAATGTGCAAAACCAGTCCAGACCTGTAATGAGTGGACCACCAAAGCTTCAGACACTCACACCGTAATCATCCAAGGATTAGTTTTTAAAAACAAGCCACTTAACCGAACCAAGCAGGACATCAGATGAGAAAGTGTGTGAAAGAAAGTTTGTCAAGTCAACAGAGAAAAAAGATTTGTGTTTTAGAACAGAAATTCCACTCCGGTTGAAGAAATGGTCATTTGTGGCTCTTGCTAATGCAAGCATCACCACTATTACTATGGCTCATACTGAGGTATAGTGATTTAAACACCCCTAACACTAATGGTGTTTCATTCAGAAGTGATAGTCCCTATGCCCTGTAAGACTTTACCATCCACTGTGAGTGCACTGGAGGGCTGAGAGGTGTGGGGCTCAAAAACAAAGTTTAATCGAAGCTCACCTTTTAATTCATTTTTATTGGAAATTCTGTTTGAAGCAATCATACAGCATGGCTATTATGCTTGTTCTCTCTTTTAAGTGCCGATTGGAGGCTGAATCATCCCGTTTGGAACACAGGATAAGTTCATCCCGCATGTTTGTGCTACAGAGATGAATGATACCTCAAGTCATGCTGATTGTTGAGGAGAGGTGTGCTATTACATTTCTAAGTGATCAGATTTAAAATGGGTGAAAAAATCTCATAGACTTACACTGAATGAGAGACCCGAGCCATACCTGAAACCAGAACACTGGGACATGTGGCTCTTGAAACAGTAAGCAACCCCCTAGAAACCACCTAGAACACCCTAGAAACCACCTAGAACACCCTAGCAACCACACTGCAAAATAAAAAATACAAATACCTTAGCAACTGGATATTAACTCCCTGGCAACTACCCACAACACCTTGGCATTGTGGGCAGTGAGTTTTGCAGGGGCAAAAACCACTCATATTTTCTTCTTAAAATTTCATAAATAATGTCATCCCTCATACCTCAAACCCAAAAGGGGTAGTGCATTAAAAAAAAAAATCTACATTTATAATCTAAAAATGTTTTCTTTTGTTTCAGCATGATGCTGTAAATGTGAAAGTTTCTGTCTCCTGAACTTCAAGAACTCACAAACACTTGAGAAAAGCACTTACACACATCGCAAAATCAGAGCCTCCATTCTCCATTAGTCTAATGATAATCATTTGTCACAGTAACCGTAGTTACACACATCACCATGGTGACCTCTGCTACAGCAGTGGGCGGGGCTCAGGAGAACAAGAAGCACATGTTTAACTCTTCAAAGAATGTCATTCATCAGACTAACAAGAGGAAGATGCTGAGAGTGATGACATCATGTCAGCGTTGAGTGATTTCTGATCGAGGGTGGGCCATTTGTCTGAAACCGGAACCCTCCGCAACAAAATTTTTGTGTTTGCTGTATGTTTATCACAAACAAAGACGACAGTCGCTGAATGTGAACTATAGATAAAAAGTTAATTTTTTTGCAGCAGATATTTTTATTTTTTTACATTAATCATGATGTTAACATATTTAAAGGGATTGTTCACCCCAAAATGAAAATACATGTCATCATTTACTCACTCTCATTTTGTTCCAAACCCATTTGATTTTCTTTCTTCTGTGGAACACAAATGGAGATGTCAAGGTCTGGCAGCCTCTGTCACCACTCATTTTCATTGTATAGTAAAATAAATAAATAAATAAATAAATGCAATGAGAGTGAATGGTGAATGAGGCAAACAATCCATGTCCCATGGAAGAATAAAAAGTCAAACAGGTTTGGAACTACATGAGGGTGAGTAAATGATGGAATTAAAATTTTTGGGTGACCTATCCCTTTAAAGAAAAAATATTAATATAGTAGAAAACATGGTGTAGTACAGAAAGGCCCATTTCCCTACTCATGAAAGGAATGCTGTACAATCCACCCGGGATTCCATGGATTGCTGTCGGCTTTCTGAACACAATCCCTACTGCTATTGTTCTCGGACAGAAGCCAACATTTCACCCACTGACTGACAGCTCCTTTCACCAATCATGATTCAGATGACAGACAACACCTATGTTGGACGTCCAATCAGAAAACGGCCTGCAGGGCACTGATTACCACAATATGAAATGGTTTAAAGTTTAAGCTCAAAGCAGGTGGAGGTTTACCTGAAGAGAACACAATAACACAGCAGAACAATGGGGTGAAAACAGACAGAAAGAGCCACAGCTGTAGAGACATCCTATAATAATCATCCTATATTAATTCATGTTCAGAATGCCATACTATTAAAGGGATAGTTCACCCAAAAATGAAACTGTTGTCATTATTTACTCACCTTCATGTTGTTCCAAACTCATATGACCTTCTTTCTTATGTGGAACACCACAGCAAACACAGAACGTTCCCCTAAAGTGAGCATATGGTTCCCCCGTTTAATAATATTTTTGGGAACCAATTCCTAACATTCTAGGAATGTTCTCTTACATTTTAAAACCATAAACTAATGTTCCCAGAATGTTAACAGCCCATTCTCTAATGGCTTATTTTAAGGTTTTATTTTTATAACCATAAACTAACATTCCCAGAACTTTGCAGAAAGGTATTTGTGTGACAACCTAATAAGAATGTATACAGAACATTCTCTAATGGTAATTTTTTAGTTATTCTATTTAGAACCATCAAATAACGTTCCCAGAACATTGCAGGGAGGTTTTTGTGTGACAGCCTAAAAAGAACATATAAAGAATGTTCTCTAATGGCTATTTTTAGGTTTGTTTTTATAACCATAAATTAACGTTCCCAGAACGTTACTGTGAGGTTTTTGTGTGACACCCTAGTAAGAAAATTTACAGAACGTTCTCTAATGACTATTTTTAGTTTTTCAATTTAGAACTATCAAATAACATTCCCAGAACATTGCAGGGAGGTTTTTGTGTGACAGCCTAAAAAGAACGTATAAAGAATGTTCTCTAATGGTCATTTTTAGGTTTTAATTTTATAACCATAAATTAACATCCCCAGAACTTTGCTGATAAGTTTTTGTGTGGCACCCTAATAAGCACGTATACAGAACGTACTCTAATGGTTATTTTTAGGTTTTAATTTTTAACATAAACTAACATTCCTAGAACACTGCAGAAAGGTTTTTGTATGACGACCTAACAGGAACATTTACAGAACGTTGTCTAATGGTTATTTTTAGGTTTTATTTTATAACCATAAAATAACATTCCCAGAACATTGCAGGTAGGTTTTTGTGTGACAACCTAATAACAACGTAAACAGAACGTACTCTAATGGTTATTTGTAGTTTTTTTTATAATGATAAACTAACAATATCAGAACACTTCGGGGAGGTTTTCATATGAAAACCTAATAAGAAATAAAGGCGCTGTCACACTTGCGCTCCATTCACTCCCATTCAGAGGCATCCAAACGCAGGAGACTGGAAAAGCAAGCTCATGCGAATAAATTTCGCACTACGCTGCAGAGGAAAGTTCAAGTTTGGTGAACTTTGACCTGCGAATCCTGGCGACTGGCAAAATGTTAGCATCAGGCACCATTCACTTTCGTTACATGGAAAAAAGATGCAGTTAAATTTAATGGTGACTGAGACTAACATTCTGCCAAACATCTCTTTTTGTGTTCCACGGAAGAAAGAAAGTCATACAGGTTTGGAGCAACATGAGGGTGTGTAAATAATAACAACATTCTTATTTTTGTGTGAACTATTGATTTAAAGCACCGCAGAGGTCATGATGAGGAGAAAACAATGCTATTAGGATACTACTTTTTGAAATGTTTATCATTGCATACAGCACACCGTTTCAAATACTATTATATTTTGAAAAATACAAATAAATAAAAGGCAGGAAAGTATGCACACAGTATCCTATGCAATAATTAGTACAATAGTATTCCACTGCAAACTGAAATACTAGTGCACTGCATACTGCACTCTGCTTGTATACTGCACATTTTGACAAAAGTAGTATCTCATTCAGGTGTGGTATGCATACAGAAAATTCATATACTGTGCACAGTATACATACTGCAGCAATTGTATATAATAGTATTCTATTCCAAATATACCTAATGTGTCCACGGGTGGAAAAAAAATGCTACTGCACTGGTCATGTGGCCTGTAGAAGTGAAATGTTTAGATTTAGCTCTGTCATGTGACCCAGGGGAAGATGGGGGTAACTTACTGCCCTAACAGTCCCTCAAACACAGGAGCCATATGAAAGATGATTAGCAAGAAACAGAATGTGTTAATCAGTGCTGGGGTTTCCCTCTGTTTAAATGATGCTGCTCTGTGATTGGTGGAGAGAGAAGAGGGGTGAATTACACACATCTGCAGAGTAACATTGTGCAAAGCACAATAAATACACACAGTCTGCCAGTTCAGCATTTGCTGTTCTTCTGTATATTCAAACTTGGCATGTTGCAATTGGTTACGAGACATGCGATAAACAATGGCGTTTGATGTCTTAGGGAGGTCGGTTTTGTTGATTTAAAACACAGCAGCGCATTAACCTTAAAAACCTAATCCGTTTGGGTGAGTTTTTAACTCGCTTTTAGCGCCTCACAGTGGACATTTCACCTCGGAACTGCCGCAATACACGTAAGGAACCATATAATCAGTCAACCTTTGATACTTAAATGATGAGCCTGATCTCATGAAAATTACATGACCTGTGGCAACATTTTTGCAAAATAATATTACATGGTTCCTTACGTGTATCGCGGCAGTTCCGTGGTGAAATGTCCACTGTGAGGCGCTAAAAACGAGTTAAAAACTCGCCCAAACGGATGAAGTTTTTAAGGTTAATGCGCTGCTGTGTTTTAAATCAACAAAACTGACCTCCCTACCCTAAACCATGAACCTAAACCCAACCGATAGTGTCATAAAAGCAAGTGTGACATGAAAAACACAACATGTCATTTTATGGTGCTTCTACGACACTTTCGACTCACGTGTCGATTTGTGTGCTCTTCAGGACTTGTACCCCGATACTTTACATCGCAAGTGCAACGCTCTATCAGTTGAGCTACTTGGCAATTTGATTGTGTTTGAAAAAGCTCATAAATGTAGTTGGTTATGAAATGCTAACCTGGAAATGCATGGCCTTACAAGTCATTAAAGTGCACCCTTAGTGAAACGTCAGTGAGCAGCTCCAGTGAGAAAAACTTAACTAAATGCTTTGTGTAAGATCAGCTCTGCCATTTAATGTTTGTGTGGCTCTTATCTGGAGCAATTAGCTGAAATTAAATGTGCTTATGGTGTGATTTGAGCTAACTTAGTGTGGCTAATCGTCTTTAGTCCTAAGAAAATCTTTAGCGTGGTTCACTGAAGCGGCACCAAACTGCCTCCACTCTCGTGGATGATATTTTGGGAAAATTATAGAGCGGAGTTTCACACATGAGAGAGAAGACATTGTGAAGGTATTCCCTCAAAAACCCAAACGCAGCCATTAGGAGAACATCTGGCCAACAGAAACCACACACACACACACATGTCTGTGACAGAATGCTCAAGGAGAAAATACCAGTGAAATAAATGGACAGTCAGTGTTCACATCAAAGCTCAACATAGACAGTTTATTCTAAAAACTCTAATTAACTTCAGGATGTGACCTCAGGTTCAACTTTGATAGTCAACCTCAGAGAACAGGAAACAAACTAGTGTGTGTGTGTGTGTGTGTGTGTGTGGAGAGAGAGTGTCAACATGGCACAACAATAGAGCTTAGTAGCTGCTAATTATGATTCACACACACACACACACACACACACACACAGCTCAGCTTAAGAGGCTTATGAGGTTGGATCTTGCCGTTTTAAAGGAATTGTTGAACATAAAAGAATCTTTACGCAACTCTTTTCGTACAACAGTTCATAGTAATCATGTCTGGCAAGTTTTAAAATACACCATAAAATCACTCATCACACACTATATTACTATAATATACACTAATATACAATACATTATAAGTCTGCTTACAATAAAAAGTTCCAGTTAGAACCAAAAGGGATTTATAACTAGATGCCTTAGAAGATTATTTTAAGTTCATCTCTGAACAAGTTATTGTCGTTCTCAACTTGTGGGTCAGGATCCAAAAATGGGTCTGTAGAGCCGAGGAGGGCGGGGCCGGGCTGGAATGATGCACGCCCGGTCCCCAATCAATCTGATGGGGCGCGCGAGGGATAAAGGCGGCCGGGTACGACAGTTCGAGAGAGAGAGAATTACAGGCAGCTGTACTGTGTGTGTTTATGGTTGTGTGTTTGTTTAAGTTGTTCATTAAATTATTATTTAAGTTGTCAAGCCGGTTCTCGCCTCCTCCTTTCCACTGAACCCCCTTACAGGGTTGTACAGTAGGTTTGTTCTGACAGGGTCACGAACAGCAGGGAAAAACAAACGCTAAATACAAATAACTATATAATTGTGCATAGTTAAGAGAGCAAAAACTAATTATTAATAAATCTTTAATGTGGCTTATCAACTCAATGGTGTTTTACCGCAAATTCCAACCCCGTCTCTAATAATAGTATGAGATGGCGCAATTCTAAGAAATTGTATGAGATGTCTCGCACACAACCGTATGGCTTTTACTCCCATAGAGAAAAATAAACAAAATGACAAACATGTCATGTTATGGCAATTTTTCCTAAGTTTAACCCCTAACCCAAAGCTGTACATGATTGTAATTGGCAAATCTCGTGTACAACAGAAGAAAGAAAACATCTGGGTTTGGAATAAGACGAGGTAAGCGTATTAAAGTTTATAGACCAACTTAATTTTCATAGAATGAAC
The DNA here is from genome assembly GCF_019703515.2 of Myxocyprinus asiaticus. NCBI lineage: Eukaryota > Metazoa > Chordata > Actinopteri > Cypriniformes > Catostomidae > Myxocyprinus > Myxocyprinus asiaticus. The sequence continues at coordinate 4,495,507 of NC_059368.1, read as the reverse complement.
GTTACTATAACTACATTTTTGCAAGCTGACTTTTACGTGCTGTAATAACATTTGCATTAAGAGGGACATCAGATCAAATCAATTTGATAAAACATGGCTACCCACCCTCTCATATTTTGACCAATTACCACCCTTCCAACCTAAAGAAAATGCATTCAGATAATTTTTTGAATGGGTGTTGTTGTATTCGTTTTTGTGTATGTGTGTGTGTGCGTTTGAATGGTTTTATTTTTCTTACTTTGGCAATATGTAAACTTGGACTTGTTTTTATGTGACAACTGTACTATCTGATGTAATGCCCTATTAAAAAAACATACATATGTTAAAAAAAAAACTTTCACACAAATCACGTCTACAATGGCTGATTGTGACATTATAAACACTTATTTTATGTTATGGTATCCATGATTTTCACGGGCGGCGAAACAACCCATTATGCTTAGCGCATTCTCCCAAAGTGGATGCTAGACTTCCGATTCGCAGCTTATTCACATTACCAAGCATTGAAATAATCACTAATGACAGTCAAAAAATGACGGAACACTCCCTGTTTACTTAACGTAAATCCCTTTCTCACTAAAATCTGTGTATGGACATATGCTTTCGACGGCGATTGCTGAAAAAAACGCTGTAATTGCACCGTCCATAGAGAAGTCAGGAAAAAGGTGGATTGAATCACTTTTACTATAACGCATAATTTGAAAAATGATACATTTTAACACTTGTATTACAGACCCACCTACATTTACACACTTATTCCAATTTGATTAGCTTGCACGGTAGCCTCGGAAGACCGCAGTTCAAGCCCAGCCAAACACGCAAGCTGACACGTGACATGAAAGCGTCATAGAAGCGACTTGAAATGACATGGTTGCTTCAGAAAATGTGCTTTTCATGTCGCATTTGCATTTAGGAGACTATTGGTTAGGTTTAGGTTAAAGTTTTAGGTTAAGGGGGCCTGGGTAGCTCAGCGAATATTGACGCTGACTACCACACCTGGAGTCGTGAGTTCAAATACAGGGTGTGCTGAGTGACTCCAGCCAGGTCTCCTAAGCAACTAAATTGGCCCGGTTGCTAGGGAGGGTAGAGTCACATGGGGTAACCTCCTTTTCACTCTCAATGGGGCGCGTGGTAAGTTTTGTGTAGATCGCGGACAGTAGCATGAGCCTCCACATGCTGTGAGTCTCCACGGTGTCATGCACAACGAGCCACGTGCTAAGATGCGCGGATTGACAGTCTCAGAAGCGGAGGCAACTGAGACTTGTCCTACGCCACCCAGATTGAGGTGAGTAACTGTGCCACCAAGAGGACCTACTAAGTAGTGGGAATTGGGCATTCCAAATTGGAGAGGAAAGGGGATAAAATAAAAAAGTTTTAGGTTAAAGGTGCAGTATGTAAGATTCAGAAACCCTTGTTATTAATGACGCCTGTGGCCGTTAAGTGAACTGCAGCCAGCTACTTGTTGCTCGTGCACACACTCCATAGGGATGTGAGCAAGCGAGCATCAGCCAAAACAATGTCGTAACGTACAAAGAGACTGAACGTGATCCACCGGCATCATGCTGACAGATGAGGTAGCATGATTCAAATTACACAGTTATGATTGTTTTACTACAAACTTTGAGACTGTATATTATCTTTGACTCTCCAGTGCTGCAACAGGGCTAAAACAAAGTGTGGATATAAGTCTGTCTATGCGAGACTGTAGTTTGAAGTAATCACTTTTCTTTGCATGATACATTGACTGCATTTATACGATAGCCTATGTCGGCATTAGCTAGCTAGCCAGCTTTATCAATAGCTGTTAGCTAAATTTGGTGGATGATGACAGTATCTGTTTATAAAATAGACTGTACATTATAAATATGTTGACACAATTCAGTATTGATGTGATTCCATCACAACTGTCATTCTGATATATTGATGCGCTATTGTTTTATAATAATAGAATGTATATATTTTCTGTATAACCAAGTTACGTTACACTAATGAATGGGTCTTTTGGCATTATCTTGAACACTGTCTAGCATTCACTTCATGTGTTATTGTAGTTTAGCTAAAATTATACAGATCAATCCTTATGGCAGTATTTTTCACATGCTTTGCAGTTATGCATGCTTACTTGTCCAATAAGAAGAACACCAATTCAGGGTCGGTTTTGATGCCCAAAACCAAACGAAGTTCCCTCCAGTAATCAAATGCCCTGCCGATGTTCACTCTGGTTTTCGCTCGACCACGATCACGTTCCCGTGTAGCCACACGGGATTCAATAGATACATTTTTTTTTTTTTTGGCTTACTCTGAGTTTGTGTAGGAGTCGGTGTTGTGCTGGGAGCTGGACGTTTGCTAGATTTCATCTCTAAGATAACGTTACCTAGTGTTGCAGTTTGTTGTCGCTGTTGAATAGCGGAAGAGAATCTATTACTGTCTGAGGCAAGGCTCTTGGGAGCGCGCATAAACGTCACATCCTTTGGATTTTCCCGGCAAAAGCGACCCGCTCCCTTCGCATGAAAATCAGTCTACAGGCTTTAATAGGCAACCTAGGTAGTCCGGGAAGGGCTCATTTTTTAAGTTGCGTTACAAGCCGTTCACACATTGGCAAAAAGGGCGAATATTACATGAAAAATTGTTACATATTGCACCTTTAAGGAGGAACGTTTTACTCATTAAAACCTCCATCATTCCCCTTAAAAATCTCCTCTGATTACGACATAATTTTGGAGAAGTGAAGAACCCAAAAACCAATACGCTTATCTAAAAACATATAATGAACATTTTAATCTCCAAAGAACCATAAAACAGCTCAAGAACCCTATACAGCCACAAATGGTTCTTGATAAGGGCTCTTTGCTAAAACAGTTAGAATATGTCATAGTACATAGTACACACTTGCTTCTTTCAAAAGAGCAAGAAACATGTTTTCAATAAAAATGTCCCCTTTAATGGAGTATAAATGCAATATTGTAAAGGGGAGGGAAGCCACAAAGAGAAAGGATCAGGATGTGACAGAACAAAAGCTCCTTGTTCTGCTCCTGCACTTCTGCTCTCTCTCTTTCTTCCTTTCTTTTTCCCATTTCCCATTTATCTACCATCTATCTCTCTCTTTATTTTCTGGATTTCCTCTCTTTTCATTCATCAGCAGGCCCAGATAAAATCTGTGGACTTTCTTGAAATTTATGTTCAGTTTGGGGTCAGAAAATATGCAGAAAAGATTAATAAATGTGACTATTGAAGAACACTACATACTTTTATTGATAAGTGAAAGCATGATCAAATTAGCCAAAATGTTTAAATAACAAACATAAAGCGCAAGGAATATGTAGAACTTGTTCACGTGTGAATGATGGGTGTTCCAATTCTACGGAAATATCTATAGTAAATGTGACAAATTTGTGTCTGTAAAAAAACAAAAAAAACAACTGTGTATCTAATCAAGCTAATTATAATGACTACAGCCTAACCCAAACCCTAAAAGATTTTTTTTTTTTTGTTGCAATTTTAGAATAAAAAAAAAATAAATAAATAAATAAAAAAAAAAAAAATATATATATATATATATATATATATATATATATATATATATATATACTATAGATAGTTCACCCCAAAATGAAATCTCTGTCATCATTTACTCACCCTCATGTCACTCCAAACCTGAACGACTTTCTAGCTTCTGCTGATCACAAAATAAGGTATTTTGAGGAATGTTTCAACTATTTTTGTCCATACAATGAAAGTCAATGTGGTCTAAAACAAAATTGGTGTGTTCCGCAGAAGAAAGAAAGTCGTACAGGTTTGGAGCAACATGAGGGTGAGTAAATGATGACAGAATTTTCATTTGTGGGTGATCTATCCCTTTAAGGAAGGACGACCCCAGATGTCCCTAATGGTATCTAAACTATAGCTATATGGAAACTACACATATACTATGACTATATAAACACCTGTACACCTGCAGTCACTCTCCAATATGAAATTAAAATCACAAATGAGATATGTTTGATATCTCAGTGAGATTCAATGAGGGGAAAAATAGTACAATCAAAACATTAAATAGTAAAAAATAAACTTCTGCTCAAGTTTCAACTCAAACATTTCTCATCAATTCTCCCAAGAACAAATGATCTGAGCTTTGCTATCCACATTCATTTGATCACTCTATTTTCATACTGTAAACAATTGTCTCACTTGAGTCTGTCTATTCATATGTCCCTTAACCCTAACCCTAACCCACGAGACAAAAGTTAAAACCTTATCAAAGTTAATCTCCTTATCAATCACTTATGATCTGATGCCATCTTCATCATGTAAACGTCACACACATTTACCTACACAAGCCCATTGCTTTTCCAACTGCCCTATGAAAGAAGGCCTCGACACACATACAGCATTCTGCTATAGACAAAACAACTAAACCACAGGATGTGTTCGGACAGGGTGGTTACTAGGCAACAGTTGACTGGCCCAAGTCAAACAAGCACATCCTCAAGTTTCTATGATATAGAGCCCACCTTTAATGTAAATTGATGGTATTTTTCCCGCCTCTTTGATTGTCCACTAGTGAAATTATACATTCAATAGCTAAGAAAAGAAATAACCTCTCCTCATCAATCCGCATGATTTAGGTATCATTCAGGTCATGCAAAATATCATTGCGTGAATATAAATGCGATCGCATTTGGTGCAAAAAAGATAAATATTTAAGTACTTTTTTTAACTCTAAATCATGCTTCCGGTCAGAAGCATTACGCGCGTGTGATGTAATCGCATTGGCATTTGAAACACGTGAGAACTGATGCATGTGCATCACAGTCAGAAGAGCAGCGCTGTTTACAAGTGAGAAGGAGGAACTCTATACATTAGCTTTGTTGGTTTTGGTTTAGATCTATATTTATCTGTTTCTTTACTCACAATGGTGTGTTTGTGTGCTTATCCTGGATGTCTCAACCGAGTGGAGAACGTGAGATTACATCTGTATCCATGGCAACGCAAATACACCACACGAGAGACTGCTTAAACTCAACCCTCTCGTGAAGCTTACCGGAAGCACTGAATTAGAGAAAAAAAGTACTTAAATACTCATCTTTTTCAGACCTAAAGTGATCGTGTTGCTTTAGAAGACATTAATTTAACCACTGGAGTCATATCGATGACGTTTATGCTGACTGTCTGTGTTTTTTGGAGCTTCAAAAGAGAAACCTCCATCCACTTGCATTTTAAGGACCTACTGAGCTAAGATATTTTTCTATTTTTCTTCAAATGTGTTCTGGTGAAGGAAGAAAGTCATACACACAAGGGATATCATGAGGGTGAGTAAATAATGAGAGAATTATCATTTTTGGGTGAACTATCGCTTTAAGACTAAAACACATTAATGACAGTAAGAAGGAGAGAGAGAGAGATAAAGAGACATTCCTCTAGTCATAATGGTGTATTGGGATCCATCAAATAGTTTGACCTCAGTTGACCTTTTGACCATTCAGTGCCTCAATAAGTCCCACAGCTTAATGACCACTTTCACTGCAGTGAGCACACACACACGCACACACACACAATGAATCTAAATGTTTGTAGAGCTAATTAACCATGATAAAACACAGGACACACACACACACACAAAGGCATCAGGTTCCAGTAAGACAGATGTACAGGCCTGTTACTTGACAACAGGTGCTCCGTCTCCATCTGCAACTTCTGTCATGCTCTTCAAGCAGCTGTCAATCAAACTGACATTCCACAGCCTGTAATTCTTTCAGTTCATGAATCTCCAGCCTGATTCTGTCTGACCCAACAGATCATGAACAAGAATTCTGTGTTTGACTGAAAATAACCTAAAATCTGATGCGTCTGATTTCAGTCTGATTCCTATAAGGTTGAAAACATTCCCGGGTCACATTTCACCACAAAATCACAGAAATAAATAAGAAATATGGGATTTTTTTTGCATAAAGAAAGTGAAGCCAATTTTTAGGACCATTGTGTTTTTTTGCACCATGACAATATTTTCATGACAATTAAGCCCTCCCCCCAAATGTGCATTTTTTTCTTAAATTCGACGAATATGCGAAATTCAAATTTTAATTTGACAGCACTCTTTGACACATTTGTGTTAAGTTGTCAGGGAATTGGCACTGAATTTCGAATTAAGTGAGAAGTCACATCATGCATGATCACCATCGTTCATCGTTTTCATGATTGATCATTGTTGTCACATCTGACCGAGTACCCGAGTACTCGTGCCCAACCCCAATGTGCATGACTTTCTTTCTTCTGCTGAATAGAAATGAAGATTTTTAGAAGAATATCTCAGCTTTGTTGGTCCTCACAATATAAGTGAATGGTGACCTAAAAATAAGTGACAAAAACTTTGAAGCCCAGTGGTTAAACCCATGTCTTCAGAAGTGATATGATAGGTGTGGGTGAGAAACATCAATATTCAAGTCCTTTTTTACTATAAATCTCCACTTTCAAACAGCCCTCCTAAGCCTTTTCTCTCCTAGGAGTTCTTCTTCTTTTGTTTTTGTCGATTTACATTCTTCATGCATATCACCACCTACTGGGCCACCTATCGTATCACTTCTGAAGACATGGATTCAAACACTGGAGTCTTATAGATTACTTTTATGCTGCCTTTATAAACATTTTGGAGCTTAAAAATATTGGTCACCATTCACTTGCATGGAATGGACCAACAAAGCTGAGATATTCTAAAAATCTTCATTTGTGTTAAGCAGAAGAAAGGAAGTCATACACATCTGGGATGGCATGAAGGTGAGTAAGTGATGAGAGAAGATCAACTCATTTTTATGCCATAATATAACTTTTAGGATCATACTAGAATATTAAGAACTATATAAAATGTTACAAAAACAAAAACAAAACAGAAGAATATATTGCCAGGGCATTTTTGCCCAACATTTTGAATTTTGGGGGCATTTTTGGGGCATTCGAGTCCCCCTGCATTTCTGACCCTGCTGTCCAGACATGATTCTTTAACTTAAATACGGCATAAATTAAAGGCAGTACAACTACATACTATGTATGTTCTACCATTTAAATATATTATTCTTTTCACATTAATGAGAACAATATTTAATTTTATTGTATTTTAATGTTTTTTATTTTCTTTATATATTTTTTGCAATACAGTTATGAGATTTTCAGGTGAAATGTGCTTTATTGTCTTAAAAATCGAAATATAATTTCTTATTTTTTCTTTGAAATATGACGTGAACATGTTCTTGACAGGTTTCGTGAGATTCACCCATTAAGGCAATATGTATTTTCTGTAAAGCTGCTTTCAAACAATATGTATTGTGATAAGCGCAATACAAACAAACCTGACTTGATGTCAATGAAAGTCAAATATGTTTACTTTCCTGCAAAGCAAAGCTGTGCCCATTTAAGTCAATTAAAAAGAGATACACAAACAAAATGCATTTAACTCACACATGCACATCATGCACCTACGAGTTAAACATTCTGCATAAAGAAAACTTTTGACACTAGATGTAATATTTAAGATTCGGCACTATTTCTAGTTAGATTAGGTCACTAATTAAACATAAGCAAATTTGTGAACACATTAACTGCTTTATACAAAAGGTCAGATGTCCTGCTGTCTTTAAAGCAAAAGTCAGACATACAGTACAAAATACTAAGAAATTCTGACACTTATGTCACTTTTTCAAATCTTCACTCGAATTGTTGTTGATAATAGGCAATAATTTCAAATAGTACAATTATTACATTTGAAAAGAAGGCCAAATTAAAGCCAATCCATTAGTGATCTTAAGATTTATTTTTTAACCCCACTGTATATTAATATATAATCATATAAGAGCATATGGCTATTATTTTATAACACAACACACACACACACACACACACTTTCCCTCTGATCGAGTCGGTCACGGAAGTTCCCGCGAAACAATCTGACACAATGTTCCACAGTTTTAAATGCGGATCAAATAAACGCGCGAATGTGAGTCATCTCAGAATCGAATAGCTTTAAAGTAAAGAAAGTCCCAACTAAACGTGCGGGAAATTATTAAACATTTTAAAGTAAAGCACATGTGTCAGTAACTGTACATGCATTAAATGTGCTCGATAATGTGCATGTTTGGTACCTGAGAACTCCTGTGAAGTCTTAGTGAAGACGGTGAGAAACGATATGCACAACAGCAGCAGTGAATATGAGACATCAGGGACAAACATCCTTAAATCTGACATCTGATCTCCAGTCCGACTATTCCTCAGATGATCAGACCGGGAGAAGAACTGCACGACATAAATTAATGTCTGACTCCATGACTGAAGTCTCAGACTGAGACTCAGACAGAGCTGAAGAACACCACAGAATACCTGAGAGAGAGAGAGAGAGAGAGAGAGAGAGAGAGAGAGAGAGAGAGAGAGAGAGAGAGAGAGAGAGAGAGAGAGAGAGAGAGAGAGAGAGAGAGAGAGAGAGAGAGAGAGAGAGAGAGAGAGAGAGAGAGAGAGAGAGAGGGAGAGGCAGAGGCAGGTTTCCCCCCTGGTCCCAGAGTCCCTGAATTTACTGATCACTGCTAAATATTTAATTCAATTCAAATTCATTTAATGAAACTTCATTGGCATGATTTCCAGAGCATTATAATACAGTTTATATACAAAATATCTTTATGATAAAATTATAACAAACAATAATTATAATGATTTTAATAAATCATTAGTAAATCTGAATAAATTATAAAAAGTATGAAAAGTAAATCAAGATTAAAATACAAGAATTTTTATTTTTATTTTAAATAAATACATTTAAGTTGCAGTTCCTTGGTATGTGTGACAAGCACATATTTTGTTGTACCCAAGTACATAGGGGAATTTTCTGTACTTATACAATTTCTGAAACATAATATCATACTATTCTGAGATGCGGGTTGGTGCTGTTTTGGCAGCATGAGGGGGACCTACACAATATTAGGCAGATGGTTTTAATGTTGTGGCTGATCGGTGTATATATACAGGTGCATCTCAATAAATTAGAATGTCGTGGAAAAGTTCATTTATTTCAGTAATTCAACTCAAATTGTGAAACTTGTATATTAAATAAATTCAATGCACACAGACTGAAGTAGTTTAAGTCTTTGGTTCTTTTAATTGTGATGATTTTGGCTCACATTTAACAAAAACCCACCAATTCACCATCTCAAAAAATTATAATACATCATAAGTCCAATAAAAAAAAAAAACATGTGAATTGTTGGCCTTCTGGAAAGTATGTTCATTTACTGTATATGTACTCAATACTTGGTAGGGGCTCCTTTTGCTTTAATTACTGCCTCAATTCGGCGTGGCATGGAGGTGATCAGTTTGTGGCACTGCTGAGGTGGTATGGAAGCCCAGGTTTCTTTGACAGTGGCCTTCAGCTCATCTGCATTTTTTGGTCTCTTGTTTCTCATTTTCCTCTTGACAATACCCCATAGATTCTCTATGGGGTTCAGGTCTGGTGAGTTTGCTGGCCAGTCAAGCACACCAACACCATGGTCATTTAACCAACTTTTGGTGCTTTTGGCAGTGTGGGCAGGTGCCAAATCCTGCTGGAAAATGAAATCAGCATCTTTAAAAAACTGGTCAGCAGAAGGAAGCATGAAGTGCTCCAAAATTTCTTGGTAAACGGGTGCAGTGATTTTGATTTTCAAAAAACACAATGGACCAACACCAGCAGATGACATTGCACCCCAAATCATCACAGACTGTGGAAACTTAACACTGGACTTCAAGCAACTTGGGCTATGAGCTTCTCCACCCTTCCTCCAGACTCTAGGACCTTGGTTTCCAAATGAAATACGAAACTTGCTCTCATCTGAAAAGAGGACTTTGGACCACTGGGCAACAGTCCAGTTCTTCTTCTCCTTAGCCCAGGTAAGACGCCTCTGACGTTGTCTGTGGTTCAGGAGTGGCTTAACAAGAGGAATACGACAACTGTAGCCAAATTCCTTGACATGTCTGTGTGTGGTGGCTCTTGATGCCTTGACCCCAGCCTCAGTCCATTCCTTGTGAAGTTCACCCAAATTCTTGAATCGATTTTACTTCTCTCAGTTGGTTGTGCATCTTTTTCTTCCACACTTTTTCCTTCCACTCAACTTTCTGTTAACATGCTTGGATATAGCACTCTGTGAACAGCCAGCTTCTTTGGCAATGAATGTTTGTGGCTTACCCTCCTTGTGAAGGGTGTCAATGATTGTCTTCTGGACAACTGTCAGATCAGCAGTCTTCCCCATGATTGTGTAGCCTAGTGAACCAAACTGAGAGACCATTTTGAAGGCTCAGGAAACCTTTGCAGGTGTTTTGAGTTGATTAGCTGATTGGCATGTCACCATATTCTAATTTTTTGAGATAGTGAATTGGTGGGTTTTTGTTAAATGTGAGCCAATATCATCACAATTAAAAGAACCAAAGACTTAAACTACTTTAGTCTGTGTGCATTGAATTTATTTAATACACGAGTTTCACAATTTGAGTTGAATTACTGAAATAAATGAACTTTTCCACGACATTCTAATTTATTGAGATGCACCTGTATATATATATATATATATATATATATATATACAGTATGATGGCCAAACATGAAATAATGTAATACATTTTAATATACATTTTATAAATTCTGAATATAAATCCAAATATGCTATACTGTGAATCCAAATATATTATTGTAAATCTGTAAATAAAGTTATAAATCTGAAGGTTTGTAAATCTAAATATTTATTCAAAAATCCAACAAATTTCCATTAAACCAAACTGAATAATCTTAAACTTAATTGATTAATTACAATTAAATATTTTAAAGTTTTGTTAATTGAATTCTGTTAAAGATTACTCAGTTCAGTTTGGTGGAAATTTGTTATACAATTGAAATGCAGAAATCTTAAATTTACTGAAACTTTTTTCTGAGTTTAGTTATATCAGAATATAGTTATAAACCCTGAAAATATTGTTATAAATCTAAATATATAATAGTAAATCCTGAACATAAATCTGAATGTATAGCAATAAATCAGAATATATAATAGTAAATCCAAATATAGTTATACATCCAAATATTTGGTATAAGTCTGGATGTAGATATTTTTATTAAATAATGATTCTATATTTAAATGGTTTAATTAATTAGTAATGTGCCAATTTGGTGGTTCTCTTTAGGGCCAAACAACACTGAAGCTTATTTTGGAGGTCAGATTCTTAGTTTCATCATGAGTAGGCCTACGCTTTAGATTTTCTTAATAAACTAGTTTATTTTGGAGTCAGTTTGATTAATCTCAAATTGAGTTTCAATTCAAGTATTACATTATTACTAAATCAGGCACCCAAATACCAATAATTTGCTTAATTTTTTCTTAAAAGTAACCAAGATACTGAGATGAATCAATAAAATGCTATGAATCCCATTTTGACCACAATTCAAAAAATTCAATTTTGTGCATCATACAGTGTCTGAACAAGACAAACAAGTGTTTGAGTCACACTTTATATAGTCTTTAATGGTGTCAGTAGGTCACGGTATTAATCTGCTATTTAGATGGAATTATTTTACACAGTGCAACAACTGCAATTATGCTTAAAATATTAAAAACACTGAAATAAGGGAGGCGTGGAAAATAACCAACATGAATTGAAGGCACTTCCAAGTTATGCGACAAAAAACTAGACTCACTATACCAGTATGAGCAAAATGGAAACATAATTTCAACCTCACGTCTATGCCAAATAAACTAATGCTCATTGAAAAGAAACATTTTACCAGATCTTATTGAAACCAAGTGAGGTTTCTCCAGAGCTGTAGAGAAATCTGCTGGTCCAGATGAAGAAGTGCAGCAACCACCTATCATCCCCAACTCAACAAATATATTGCAGCATTTCAGCACTGATCTCATGGACACAGATAACTGTTCATATTGACTGAATTTCAAACCAACATTTAAACACAGAGACCACAGAAGCCAGTTCTGCCATCTTAGACGTGTTTAATAAATTAAAACAAGGTACAAAACAAGAAGAAAAAAAAAATAATGTACATTGCACATCTCTGTCTCTCCCTTTGTTCTTCCTCTGTAACTCACTAGTAAATAACACAGGATCTGTATGTAACGCAACACACATGCTACATGTCGACAGGCAGCAGCCAAGGGCACATGAGAGAGAGGGAACAGCCATGCTGGATTTTGACTGGATTTGTGGTTAATTCCTTGATAAGTGCACTCAGAAGACTGCTGGGACTGTTTTGAACAAGCATTATTGCACAAACAGATGCCTGGACACCCAACCAATCACAGAGCTACCGCTGGGGCAATTTGCCACAACACCCTGACGTTAAAGTGACAGTTCACCCAAAAATGAAAATTCTGTCATCATTTATTGTACTCACTTTCTTGTCGTTCCAAACCTGTAGGACTGTCTTCTGTTGAACACAAAAGGTGAATTTTTTAAGAATTTCCAGACCGCTCTTTTCCATATAATGAAAGTGAATGGGGACTGGAGCTGTCAAGCTCCAAAATCCATAAAAGTATCATAATAAAAATAGTCTATACACTTCATGTGCAATAATCCAAGTCTTCTAAAGCCATATAACTGCTTTGTGTGAGGAAAAGATGAAAATTTAAGTCGTTATCCATTGAAAATCTTTCCCTACACTTTACTCTCAGAAGATTTTCAGTGAATAATGACAAATTTTGGTCTTTTCCTCACATAAAACGATCGTATAGCTTCAGAAGGCTTGGACTATGAGTCATATGAACTACTTTTATGGTGCTTTTTTTTTTTCGTCACTTTGGATCTTGACAGCCTCAGTCACCATTCACTTACATTATATGAAAATGAGCAGTGTATGGTGTATTTTTCTCTCACCCATTCATTGTTTAATGTTTTTACAAGTCCCCAAATATGCTGCTGACCTTATATATCAAAAACAATCATAGTCATTTCATTAAAAACGTTCACAACATTTTGGCAAAATAAAGCGTGAGGGGTTAGACAGATAGAGATATAGAGATAAATAAAGCCACAGAGAGACATCAGTCTGCATTGGTTCCTCTCTCTGTTAGCAGCACAACCCACAGTTCACTAGATTATTATATTTGCTTATATATGTTGTGTGTGTGTGTGTGTGTGAATATATATATACATATAAATGCTTCTTTATTTCAGTATCTCCAAAATAACAAATAAAACATTTAACTAACACTATTTCTTGGTTCGAACAGATGCAAATTATCACAGGACACAGCCCAAGAGCCACGGAAGATCTTGAACGTGGGAGAATAGAAGAACTTTACAGTGAACATGCCATGAGATGCAGCGGGAAGGAGGAGAGATGTTTGCTCTTCAGATCGCCGCATAGAAACCTCAAAACTGCCAAACAATCCAGTGACAGCGAGAGAGATCGAGGATGAGTTAAAGGATGATCGCGAGGCCTGTCACTGCACACGCCTCTTTATGACAGTTCTGACACTGAATCATTCACGTCTGTTGCGTTGCAGTGAGGGCTTCTGGGAATTCTAGTTTTGGGTTGCCTTAGGTGGACTTCCTGTCCGAGCGTGGTTTAGTAGTCAGCGGCGTACTCCGTTCCGTGAAGTCCGCGGCACATCAGTGTGAACTCCTTCACGATGTCCTTCACTCGACGCTTGTTTACTCGCTCCCTGAGAGAATATGGGGAAAAATAACAGAGGTAAACTTTAGTATTTCAGAGGATGTTTTGTGTGTGTGAACGTCTCAACTTCAGGGATGTCAAAAGTATTATTACTTCAGTACCAGGTTTTCACATTTAAAAACAAAAATGAACGATACCAGCTTCAAGTTCGGTAAGTGATTAGCTCATGAATATTAATTATTCATGCTGAATTTACTTCTTGACTTTCTTAGAGCAGTCACTTTACATGTTTGTTTATTTTTTTAGCACCATGCCAGTTTCTATGGCTATTTTCATGGCAAAATCCAGGTTATAATATAAAAACAGGTAAAACATCTAAAAACCCATTTCATGTTTAAGATCCATTTTTATTAAAAACTCTAAAACTCAGTCATTTTACATAATATATTAATATTCATGATCGAGGGGTAGGTAAATCTGAAATAGATGATATCGAATTTTTCAAAAATATATTTTTTATTTCTTAATATTGTCATTAACTAGGGGCCTGGGTAGCTCAGCGAGTATTGACATTGACTACCACCCCTTGGGTCGCGAGTTCGAATCCAGGGCGTGCTGAGTGACTCCAGCCAGGTCTCCTAAGCAACCAAATTGGCCTGGCTGCTAGGGAGGGTAGAGTCACATGGGGTAACCTCCTCGTGGTCGCGATTAGTGGTTCTCGCTCTCAATGGGGCGCGTGGTAAGTTGTGCGTGGATCGTGGAGAGTAGCACGAGCCTCCACATGCTGCGAGTCTCCGCGGTGTCATGCACAACGAGCCACGTGATAAGATGTGCGGATTGACGGTCTCAGAAGCGGAGGCAACTGAGACTTGTCCTCCGCCACCTGGGGGGGGGAATCTGTCACATCCCTTCATGTCACCTTCCCTTCATGTTCCCGGACTCTTAGTTTGACACTTTCATGGACTTTTATGTTGTAGTTTTTCTCCACACTACATTTCCCAGCAGGCACCATCATCATTACATTCACATGTCTCCCATCAGTGTTCCCAGCTGTTCTTTGTGTTGTGATTTCCCATGTCTGTATATATTCCCTTGTGTTTCCTCACTCGTGGTCTAGTCTCGTCTATAGTGGCATTGAGTTAAGTTGTTCTTTTGTTTATTAAGCCTCGTGCCATTTCTATTTGTATATTGCCTTTTTCATCATTACAAACTGCAATTGGGGTTCAACTAACATCTCTCTCCTTGTTCATGCTGACAAATAGAAAATTGCAATCAATAAAGAAACTATTTTTATTTTTTTATTAACATGCAATTGTGGGGGCAAAAAGGAAATGATGAACCAAGAATAAATGCACATTTCTTTTTAATTTTACTGTGTAATTCATTATAACGTTACTTTTAACGATGCAATTTCATAATCGGTCTCAATCAGTTACCAAGGTTTTCCACTACATGCTTACTGGTCCTATGAGCATGACTTATGTGAGACAGAGCATTCTTATTTATAAATCAATAGACCCTTTAAACATATGTATCAAATATGGTTGTTGTATGTGTATTATTGTTTTGCTTGCTTTCCTTTTATAATGGAGTTTTAACACAAACATTATTATTCAGTGGGGTAAAGTGGAATTAAATGGATTGTCATGTGACTATTTGCACCACCAATGTAAAATTGTTCACATGAAATCTAAACAGTCTGCCCTCTCTGTGCAAATTACATCAGCAACTTATTTCAAGCTAAATGTTGGACACAAATGTGGGATAACCGGTGGGATTAAAGGGGTTAATTAGGAGAGTCAAACCCACCACTGAGCAGAGCATTATTGTCAACCCTACTCACCTCAGCACCTGTTGGCTGAAAGTGTTTTTCTGCTCATCTGAGACCCGTGAGGACGGGAAGCCTGGAGAGTGCAGAGCTTCTTTCAGCCACACCGTCAGCAGAGCGAAACAGTGTTTATTCAGACAAAACAACACCTCTGCAAACTGATCCATCAGACTGCGGGACGACTGACCTCCAATAGCCTTAAGAAAAATACACATGGATCACAGTTCTGTGCACAACTGCCCCTCTGGAATGAACTAGACTGATGTTTAATAGTGACTCACCTCCAGAACAGCCAGCAGGAGGAGTTTACCATCTTCCTGCACCACCTGACCGACAGGAGGAATGTCTGCGCAGTGCGCTATTAGTTCTGTCTGCAGATCAAAGCAAATCAACTATCATCAATTCAAACCAGTTTAAGGTTGTTTCCACATTGTGGACACATTCACAAAACCAAACTCGGACCGCTTTAAGTGGACCAAAACCCAGTTCTCTTTGCATTCACACTGAAATAGTCTTGAAAGTGGACTCGGTTAGTGGTCGACCAAAATGGGTTTTTCAATTGTCGATGCCAATATCTAGAGAACAGGATGACAGATATAAATGCTGATACACAGAATATATAGGCCTATCGTGATTACTGCGTTTCAAACCGTACATAGAACAGCGTTTTTCGCATGCGCAGTACAGGAATTTAAGCGTTTTCAGACATTTCAGTGTGGACAAGCAACTTTTGGAAAACGCTTGAAAACGGCAGTGTGAACGGAGAGCGTTTGGAAAATGAAAACACCATTTTTAAATGTTTCTGGATTAATGTGGACTTAGCCTAAAAGGTATTTTAAATAAGGGCCTTAAAGTAACGTGTGAAAGTAAAGAATTTTGGACAGAAATATTTTACTATTGCATACTTAAATTTCCCACTAAATTCATCATATGTCCAGTCCACAAATCACTTCAAACTTTACAGAGAATTGAATATAATATAAATAATATAATAAAATAACTACTCAGGTTGGTTGGGTTCCAACAACAACGGTGTAAATGCAAAATGGACCAAGACTAAAGTTGACCAAAAAGAGAGACAGATATTTTAAGCATTTTGAAATATATTGATATATAAAATATAAAATATAAAATACTCATTCATAAGTTTTCAAAGCCTGTAAATGTTAAATATGAATAAATTACTTTCTTAAAGGGATAGTTCACCCAAAAATGAAAATACTCTCATCATTTACTCACCCTAATGAAGATTTTTAGAAGAATATTTTTGCTCTGTAGGTCCATACAATGCATGTGAATGGTGAACCTTTGTAGCTCAAAAAAACATCACATAGGAAACAGAAAAGAAACCAATACGAGTGTTTAAACTATATCTTCAGAAGCGATATAATAGATGTGGGTGAGAAACCGATCAAATTTAAGTCCTTTTTTTTTTTACTCCAAATCTCCATTTTCACTTTTACATCTGAAAGTGAAAGTTAAAGTAGAGATTCAGGGTAAAAAAGGACTTAAATATTGTTCTGTTTCTCACCCACACCTATTATATCGCTTCTGAAGATATAGTTTAAACACTCGTATGGATTACTTTATGTTATGTAATTTTTGGATCACCATTCACTTGCATTGTATGGTCCTAGAGAGCAGAAATATTCTTCTAAAAATCTTTTGTTTGTGTTCTGCAGAAGAAAAGAAGTCATACACATCTGGGATGGCATGAGGGTGAGTAAATGATGAGAGAATTTTCAGTTTTGGGTGAACTATCCATTTAAGGTTTATGAAGCACACATGCACCTATGACAAAAGTATGACAATTTGTATGACAATTAATCTTCATAATCATGAAAGCAGACAATTAATCACAATTATTTGACAATTATTTGTAAAAAAAAAAAACAACAAAAACAAACTTGAAAACAGAAATTGTTTACTATCAATCTATTGATCAACAAATTGTAATAACAAGAGAAAGTTAACACTTTATATATTTATCAGTTTATTCACAGTTATTGGACCATGCAGACAGTCGCAAAATTGCCAAATATTGGCCAATGTATCAGTCTATTATTAGACTCGGTTATCTTTTTGGTCCACTATATTTGTCACAGGGTCTACTTTCCATTGACACAGTTCCTTCCGGATATTATTGTAATTTCTAATATTAGTGAACTGTCTTGGTGTGGATAGGCCTTTAAGTTGTAATACATTTCTTAAAATTCCATCTGCACTTACAAAGAAAAGGCAGGTAGATTTGACAGTGGGAGCTTCTGGAAATTTAAGTGACAGCACTCCTATAGCCAGAAGACAGCGGTATTAGAGAAATAACTCAAACATTTCAAATAACTCAAACAAAACAAAAGTCTTTTCTACATTTTAAAACTACTTACCACAGTGGAAAACCGCTTTCACATCAAGACTCTCTGATAAGAATAAATCGGGCTTCCGTTTGAGGGCCTATGAATCAGACAGATCCAATGAACAGAGCACATGACTCAAACTCTGCCCCTGGAAACCTGTCAATCTCCTTTGCACCCCGCCCACCCCCATCACTCACTCCCTACAGCTGTCTAGTTATACCCCACTGAGAAAAATCAACCAAACATACATATTCAATGCAAACACATCAGGCAAGTAAGAAATCAACACCAAAATAAATAAATAAACAATAAAAAACAAAACAAAAAAAAACATTGAAACTTAACTCAATAGAAACTAAAGGCATGATGATTTGTTTTTCTTGAGCGATCTCACTTGATTGTTTTGCATCTGTTCGATCACTACTTTCTCTGCTCAGTTGGACTGAATGCAACAGAAATCTATGTAACATGTACAGATAAAGACAACTGATGCATTAAGAAACTCATTGAGGATGAGAGGATATTTGAGACAGAAACAGAGAGAGAGAGATACAGAAAGAGAAATGAAGGGGAAGAGATCTTCAGACAAAAAAAGAGAGCCAATTCATTTTAATCAATTAAATGAATTAATTGAGATGAATTAATTTAGGCTTTCGTTGGTTTTGGGGCTGGAATGACATTGGGAGGGGAGATATTGCCATGTATACTAAATAAAAACATGAACAGATAAATGCTTCATGTTATATTTAATCATCAAAAACTGTTAGCATGATCAGTTAGAAAAGACATTGCAACCCGAGTCAAAACAGGCTGAAGGTCTGTGCCGAGTTAGGTAAATGCAGCTTGAAAGATCTAGGAGGAGTTTTAGGGATTTTGAAAAAACCCTAATGAATTAGATGATCAGTAAATGGACAGTTGTAGGTTGGCGGGCATGACTATTTTTGTCCTGATCAGCAGCAAAAGTGATGCGCAATGATATTGTCACTTGGATGGTTTCCTTTTTGTCGCACTTGAGTCCATTTTAAGGTCAACCCACACTGAAATCTCATTGGTGCAAAATTCTGTTTCACCTACATGTATTAAAGCAGCACTATGAGTCGTGACACATCCACAAAGATGCAAAAAAAGTGCTCATCTGATGCATGTGTATGGATGGAACGCAAGAAGCCACTTATTGTATTGTCTAACCAATGCATTCATTGTCCGCCATAATAATGTAATGTCTATGAACTATCTGAATTATAATATTTATTATACATTCATAAATATTTTGATTATTACATATTATCTTATTAATCAATCAGCATTTATTTTTTATTTATTTAATTCAGGGGTTTTCAAACATTTTAATTCAAAGGACCCCCAAAAATGATGATTCCTTTATGAAGGACCCCTTTCCAAAAACGAAATAAATAAATAAATAAATAATTAAAGAAAAATAGGGCAGTAATATATTTTCATAAAGAACCATTTATACTGTGTGAGAAAAATAGTAAGTGTGGTATTGTTAAATAATTGGACAAAATTATTCATTAATTAGTAAATAATAATTTATCAAATTAACAATTAAATTTATTATAAAATCCAACTAAATAATTTAATTTTATATTGCCCTTATACTAAAACAAAAAGAAATGAATCTGGAATTTTTTTTAATTTGTATTTATTTGACAACTTATCTTTTTTCTAGTCACTATTAGAGTAATGTATGAACCATGTAAAACCATTTTAAATTCAAATCTATATGTAGCCCCTAAAACACAGAATGAAACCGTAAGAAGTCAAATTTGGTAAAATGTATTCTCTGAAATTTTCCACGGACTCCCTAACACCCCTTTGCAGCCCCTGGGGGTCCCTGGACACATTTTAAAACCTCTGATGTAATTCATTAGATTTAAAATTGTAATCGACTGATAGCCCTACTAAAGCATAATTGAGCCTAAACTCACAGACCCCACCAGCTTTGTGTACATGTGACGCATATGTGCACAGAGCAGGCATGACCCATTTCTGGATCACACCCATTTAATTATTGGACAAGAGACCTGTCAATTCCATGGCCCAATCAAAACAAGGGTCCAAAAAGACCCTGTAACACAGGACTGAAGGGAGAAAGGGAGACTAAGAAAGGGACAGTAAAAGAGAAAGAGAGAAACCCAAAGTGAATGAAATAAGAAACCAAAAAACACACCTGAGCTTGGAGTTGCATAAATGAATCAACAATATCAGGATGATCCCTGGGCCCTAAAATATAATAAAGATGAAACTTAAGAAATAATAAGAATAATAAGAATATATACAAACAGCAACGGAACAGATCAAACAGTCATGTGGAAAACAAAGTCAACGGGACAGAAATAATTGTACAATAATTGTGAGAGAAAGAGGGCAGAGAAAGAGGAGGGAACATGAACGATTTGAAGGCAGTTGCGGAAAAAACGAAACAAAAAAGACAGATCAATGAGTCCGTTCTGAAGAGGAAAAACAAAGAAGTAAATGAAAAATAAGTAACGAGAGAAAGAAAGAAACTTAAAAAATAAAACAGTGGGTTTGGAGTGGGAACCCAGGAGGCACCTGTTACTGTGATGAAAGACTTAGTTTCTTTTTTAGATTTTTTTTCTTTTCTTTTTTTGTTTGTTTGTTTTGTTCCATTTTCTGTAAATTCAATTCATACTCTCCACTCTTGGCCCGTCCTAACCATGGCTGGTGAGTGCTCGGTTCCCACGGCCACCCCGGAGAGCAAGGTAGCAGTTAGTCCCAAACTCCCCTCCCTTAGCTGTTCCCACACTCCAAACAAGACCCCACCCATTAACCCAAATCCCACCCAAACCCTGCCCACAAACCCCGCCTTTCACAGAAAACAAAAGACAAACAAACACACCAGAGTTAGGTCACCTGCTCAAGATAAGAGTGTTATCAGTCACATTTCTGCTGTAATTTGAAAACGATGTGGTTAAAACGGAAAAACACAAAAGACAAACAACAAGTGAGAGATGCAGGTGCACCAAAAGACAAATATCCATAAGCACATGCAAACTGTGCTTTGTGTGCATGTGTGTTTTCGGGCATGCAAGTTCAATCTGAGCATGTGTGTGATACTTAACGGGTGAAAATTTCAAGGTTCAACAGAATACACAAGGTCATGATCAGTACGCGCTTTCACACATACAGTTGAAGTCAGAAGTTTACATACACCTTAGCCAAATACATTTAAACTCAGTTTTTCACAATTCCTGACATTTAATCGTAGAAAATATTCCCTGTCTTAGGTCAGTTAGGATCACTACTTTATTTTAAGAATGTGAAATGTCAGAATAATAGTAGAGAGAATGATTTATTTCAGCTTTTATTTCTTTCATCACATTCCCAGTGGGTCAGAAGTATACATACACTTTTGTTAGTATTTGGTAGCATTGCCTTTAAATTGTTTAACTTGGGTCAAACATTTTGGGTAGCCTTCAACAAGCTTCTCACAATAAGTTGCTGGAATTTTGGCCCATTCCTCCAGACAGAACTGGTGTAACTGAGTCAGGTTTGTAGGCCTCCTTGCTCGCACACGCTCTTTCAGTTCTGTCCACAAATTTTCTGTCAGATTGAGGTCAGGCCTTTGTTATGGTCACTCCAGTACCTTGACTTTGTTGTCCTTAAGCCATTTTGCCACAACTTTGGAGGTATGCTTGGGGTCATTGTCCATTTGGAAGACCCATTTGCGACCGAGCTTTAACTTCCTGGCTGATGTCTTGAGATGTTGCTTCGAGTATATCCACATAATTTTCCTTCCTCAGGATGCCATCTATTTTGTGAAGTGCACCAGTCCCTCCTGCAGCAAAGTACCCCCACAACATGATGCTGCCACCCCCATGATTCACGGTTGGGATGGTGTTCTTTGGCTTGTAAGCCTCACCCTTTTTCCTCCAAACATAACAATGGTCATTATGGCCAAACAGTTCAATTTTTGTTTCATCAGACCAGAGGACATTTCTCCAAAAAGTAAGATCTTTGTCCCCATGTGCACTTGCAAACTGTAGTCTGGCTTTTTTATGGCAGTTTTGGAGCAGTGGCTTCTTGTTTGCTGAGCAGCCTTTCAGTTTATGTCGTTATAGGACCCGTTTTACTGTGGATATAGATACTTGTCTACCTGTTTCCTCCAGCATCTTCACAAGGTCCTTTGCTTTTGTTCTGAGATTGATTTTCACTTTTTGTACCAAACTACGTTTATCTCTAGTAGACAGAATGCATCTCCTTCCTGAGCGGTATGATGGCTGCGTGATCCCATGGTGTTTATACTTGCGTACTATTGTTTGTATAGAAGAATGTGGTACCTTCAGGCATTTGGACATTGCTCTCAAGGATGAACCAGATGTGAAGGTCCACAATTTTAATCTGAAGCCTTGGCTGATTTCTTTAGATTTTCCCATGATTTTCCCATAATTTTCTGGAATTTTCCAAGCTGCTTAAAGGCAGAATTAACTTAGTGTATGTAAACTTCTGACCCACTGGAATTGTGATATAGTCAATTAAAAGTGAAACAATCTGTCTGTAAACAATTGTTGGAAAAATGACTTGTGTCAGTAGTCCTAAATGACTTGCCAAAACTATAGTTTGCTAATATTAAATCTGTGGAGTGGTTAAAAAATAGTTTTAATGACTTCAACCTAACTTCTGACTTCAACTGTACAGCCTTTGCTGTTGTTATCTGGAGCCGTGAACAAAATGTTGTCAAATCAGCTTTAGAAATGTCTTGGCTTGAAGGAATATTCTGGGTTGAATACAAGTTAAGCTCAATCGACAGCATTTGTGGCATAATGTTGATTACCACAAAAATGAATTTCGACTCGTCCCTCCTTTTCTTTAAAAAAAAGCAAAAATTGAGGTTACAGTGAGGCACTTACAATGGAAGTGAATGGGGACAATTTTTGGAGGGTTTAAACACAGAAATGTGAAGCTTATAATTTTATAAAAACACGCATTAAATCTTCTGTTAAAACTTGTGTATTATTTGAGCTGTAAAGTCATTTAAATTGTCATTTTTACAATCATTTTAGGGTTTGCTGACATTACATCATCATGGCAATGAAGTTGTAAAATCGGCTATAACAGACAGAAAAGGTTACTAAGTGATTTTATCACACTAAAATCACGTTAACATACATATTGTTTATATCTTGCGCCTATACTTTTGGAAAAGTGAGTATTTTATGTGCCCCATTCACTTCCTTTGTAATTGCCTCACTGGAACCAAGATTTAAGCTTTTTTTTTAAAGAAAAAAAAACTTTTTGTGGTAATCAACATTATGCCACAAATGCTGTCAATTGAGCTTTACTTGTATTGAACCGGGTATATTCCTTTAAGAAGGTTCGATCTTGTACGGGATTATGGTCAGGGTTAACATCAGCAGTGAAAAGGTATAACCTAATCACAAAGTTCTGAAGAGCTTACACAATTACTCCACACTATTTAATTGTAGGCCTGCAGAACGAGTCAAAAACCTACAAAATCATGGGAATTTCTAGGGAATTAAGGTTTCAGGGTACTGGAATGATTCTGACAATGGGACCAGAGGTCGACGATAGTGGATTTTGCTGATACCGATAACTACGGTGGTGGAAAAGGCCGATAACCAATTAATCGGCCGATAGTTTTCAAAATGGATTTATAGAATGTACAAAAAAAAAATCTTAGTCTTTCCATACAATTACAGGCAAAGACAGAGGCTACAAAAGTCCCAAATGAATTTATTGCTCAACAAAAATCCTAATAATAACCAGAAAAACGATATGCCTCATAACGCAGGACTTTTAACTATAATCAAGCCTGAAAAACCCTGGGGACTCTTATTTTGAAATGACGAGATTTGGCTCTGTTACAAGGCTCTATAGTCAAGAAGGCTATTTACCAAATTAGGCTTTTTTATAGCCTATACTGAATATTCTCCAGATGAAGGGATTTGTGAATATACTGTACTGTATATCACCAGATGAGGTTTAATGAGGAATAAGGTTTATTATTATTCACAAGACATAATGTATGTGTTGATGGGGAACGTTTCTATATAGTCATTAACATGCCATTGCTTCAGTTTAGAATGCTTGATAAGCTAATCAAAATAACAAAATATGCATTGAAGGATAAAAAAACATGGATGCTTATCATCAATGATTACAGATTTAAATATAGAAAATCCCCACGAGGTGTCTGATTATTTTAATTTCACCTGTAGAGACTGCTGTTATACTGCAGAACCAAGCCATTCTAACTGTAGAATACACCAGACACCAGATTTTGCATTGATTAATAGGAAAAACAGATATATCGGTCTACCCCTAAATGGGACAACACTAGACATGAACGACTCCCTGGGTAATGACTTACTACCAAATAATAAAGCCGTAGTCTATTATATATGTGGCGCAGCTGATTAGAAGTTAATTCAGAAAGCTTTAATGATGGTACTGTGTTAATGGTAGCAATACTTATAAAACACAGAAAGCCATTGCATGTGTGAATAAAATGGATTAACGTTACTGGAACTAATTTAATCTGTTAATTTAACAGCAATTTACCAGTTTTCATGTGTGAAAGTGCCTGATGATTTTCTAGTCTTACCGTTTCAAATACATGTTGAAAAACCATGCTCATTAAATGCTATTTCCTTGTGCATGACACAAAGTGTGAGGAAAAAAAAAAACATGCATTCCCCTGGAAACAGACGGTGAATACATAAAAACCACATGATTACCTTCACCCTCTCTTGCTGGTTAATGCCAGCATGCCTACCTTGCTGGAAGATGGTCAGTGTAACAGAAGTGACCAGTTCAAACAGCGCTTTGATTGGAGGAAAATGATCAATTTCACTGGCAAATATGTGCACCATCTGCTGGCAAACAAAATAAATCAAAAAGAAAATACAACTCCACAAAAACAAGCCTTATAACGATTACAAACACAGAAAGAAAAGAAGCTCACAATATTATTGCATGTGTAAACACACAGTGTGTGTTGTGTACCTGGCGTGTCAAGTCCAGCGCAGATGCCTGTGGTATGGTACTGTACATCTGCCCCAGCATCCCACTTAGCTGAGACACCATGGGGGCAAAGTCATGCAGAAGAGTTCTAACTGACTTCTCAAAGATAGCACACACTGCCTGAGAGAGAGAGAGAGAGAGAGAGAGAGAGAGAGAGAGAGAGAGAGAGAGAGAGAGAGGAAGTACTGAATCTCTCTAGCACACAAATCCATTATTTCTTTCCATTCTTTCTGCATGCTTCTAAGGTGTTGCTATAGAGCTGCCAACGTGTTCTTAGGCTGCTACTAGGTAGTTCCTTACTGACCCAAACCAAAAGAGCCCACCCCAAGTTTATATGATATTCTGGTCCCTTAATATGGCTTGGGTCTCTCCTTCAATGTGCAACTGTGGGATTCTTTTAGCCCATTTTAACATGTATTCATGTTCGTAGCACAATAAACTATAAATAATGAATAAAATTTGGTTATTTTTAAAACTGACATTACCAAGCTGGTCACAATACAGTCTTGGATTACCTTATCGACCAATGATATTTGCAATGTTGCCTTAAAATTTGGCAGAAACAAGGTATTTTAGAAGACAGCTCAAGGCTAGAAACGTGTGTATGCAGATGATAAGCGACGCACTGCCAACACGTGGTCCGGTTGGACATGCTTAGCACTCTCTTGCGTTACTGTGACAGTAACGAACCTCAGTCCTCAAGGGGGTGGTAGAGTTATCTTCAAAAGTCTGTGCCATTAAACTGGATGTTTTATTATTCAAGTTTCTATAAATATAAGTGATTAAACTCAGCAAAATTCTCTTTAAACTATTACTCCACCATTGAAAGACAAAACTTACCGTAGAAGCGGAGAAGTTCACAATAATGTATGCTACAGTGCCAATTGCTACAACGAGAATGCAATGGAAAGAAACAACGCACAAAATCAAGCTTGCACAGATAGAAGCATCTGCCTTCACATACTTGCTTAGAGTATGTTTTGGCCTTTACTCTAACGCATTGCCAATGGCTGTCCAGTTGAACATGTTTCATGTTCTTGCGTTACTGTGGCAGTAACATACCTCAGTACTCAAGGGGGCGATAGAGTAACCTTCAAAAAAAGCGGAAAGTTCACAATAATGTCCCCTATTGACCATTTCAAGAATGTAAACAAAAACAAATGAATCAGAATGGTCCAAACGTATTTCCTGATCCTTTCAACAAAGTCTCTTTTTTAAGGTAAGTCAGTCCACTCGGTGGCTGTTTTTGGAATGCTCCTGGGCAGTTTGAGCAGCTGTTTTTCTATGTAAACAAGCGTCATGTCAGTACAGTTCCTATCTACTTGAATGGGGAAAGACCAAAATCTCCAAAACGGTTGGTCAAGATTACGATAAAAGAACATATTTCAAATAGGCAGTCAAATTTTTTTGGTCAGAGGCACGTGTGGCGCCGGCTTCACTCGAGCGGCCTGGCCGCAACACGTACTCCAATCCCCGGCATCACATCTAACTCGCGCAGGGGGTGCGGGTCCGGCAACGCATCTAACTCACACCGGACCTTCACCGCTCCGTTCCTGGACCCACGAAGACGCCAGCAGGTAGAGACCGGTCTCCCGAGGAGAGGCGCACTCTGTGTTTAAAGGCAGCGTCTCTGCTAAATGGTCTCTGTTTCGACAAGCAGGAAATGTTCACGGAACAATGACGTCACCAACGAACAGTCCTTGAAATGGTCTATAGCACCCCTTCCACCAACGCATACTTCTGTTATATTATGAGCTGAGGTCAGACACATTTTTGAGCGCAACAATGCACAAAATCAAGCTTGAGTAACTAGAAGCGTCTGCATTCACCTACTTGTGTGGAGTATGTTTCTGCCTTGACGCTAATGCATCGCCAAAACATGTTTAAAGTTCTTGTGTTATTGTGGCAGAACATACCTCAGTACTCAAGGGGGCGATAGAGTGACCTTCAAAAGAAGCGTACAGTTCATAATAATGTCTGCTAAATCACCCCTTGCGGCAACACATACTTTTGTTATGTTATGAGCTGAGGACTGATACATTTTTTTATCGCAACAATGCACAAAAACGAGCTTGCGTAGCTAGAAGTGTCTGCGTTCACCTACTTGTGTGGAGTATGTTTCAACATTAATTTTGCTGCCTATTGATCCTTCGCTAAACCCCACCTTAAAGGGCTTCTGACAAATCCTGTCTTAGCAACTGTTGCCCTGCTGCCATTACGCTGACACGCATTTGCTATTTTCCAATGACAGCCTATGGGAGTAATGTGTGTTTGAGTACTTTTAAGCTGGATTTTATCAAAATAATCAAAAAAATGTAAAACACTTTGTTGCCGGGTCATTTGTAAGTGACATGAGTTACCCAGGGAGGATACACATAGTGTTTTTCTTTATTAATCTTTAAATAAATCTGGAGAAGCGCATGTTATGGATTAAACTGTGTCAGTCCTCATTCTCAAATGAACATATAACATCTGCAATGACACCTACATCTGCTCCAAGGTAAATTAAAGCTAATAACAGAACGTTACTTCATTTATGTTTTGATTCATGTCATAGTAGAAGTGATATTAAATAAACAGTCACAGCATCAAGATGAGTTTTCTGTGACGTTATAAACCACTCTGCTCACTCACACTAATGTTATTAGATATGTAATCGCTATTAAATGTTAAAGTTTTTCTCTTTTCAAACGACTGTAATAATCATTTGCCTTGATACTGATTCACAGTCTCCACAGTTTTTAATCAAATTACTGTGTGATTTAACAATTTCATTTACAAAAAACTTCAGATAAATATGCATTACAATGTCACTCTTCATACCAGCCCACATAACAATATTATCCATTCCGTTTATGAGAATATTTTGCCAAAAAAACGCGTCGTTAACGGCAATCTCCCATTCTTTCCAATGGGGAGTTCTGCAGAGCTTGTCAGAGCGAGCAACCGTAACTAAGGGGGCTGAGCTTAGCAAAGGGTCAATTGTTTGGAATAGCCTTTCACATAATTTACGTGTCTATGATGCCTTTAAATGTTGTCTTTGTAGGCAACTCACTAGGGTTTGGACAGTGACAGTGTGTGTATGGTAGAAATTACCAACTTAGACAAAATACGGACTTGTGTGTTTTTGAGATTAATCTTACCTCTACCACCTGTGAGTCACTGAGCCATTTACTGAGTACCGTCTGTATCAGAGCAAACACCTGCTGTAGCACCACGACCACCTACAAACACAAAAAACACACGATTACATATCTGACACAAGGAACATCTGCCTGTGACTGACAGTGGACAGCTGAGAGGGGCTTACAGGGTTGGGCCCCGTTTGAGGCGGGGTTGATTTGATGGGCGGGGCATTCTCTCCGGACTCCTCCTCCTGTTTGGTGATGTCCAGCGTGGTGAAGAGATTGGACAGAAGACCCAGGATGTGGATAATGGCCAGTTTATTCGAGGGGTTTGGCTGAAACGAGAGTCTAGGATCAAATCACATAATTTATTGCCATTTATATAAAGCAGTGTTTCCCAAAGTAGGGTATGCGTACTTCTGGGGGTATGTGATAGGACGATGATGGGGGTACGCAAACAAAATTCTGACATTTACCGTTCTTTTAATTTCATCCCAGTCTAAAATAACATTCAAACAGAGTTCATGTACTTCTCACTGGCAAAAAATTATTTTGTGTGCCCTCTAGTGTAGAAACAGCAAAACTGCGGTGTCATAAAGGTCAGATAAATAGCATGCAATGAAATAACCCTTTAGTGGTTAAAAGATCTACTCATGTGTCGTGTATAAGTGCGCAACATCTATGATGCAAGTATCTTTTTTCGCCAGCCCAGCACACTGCTAAGTGACACAGCAAAGTGATAGCTAGTAAAATGGATACTTCACTGTTTTACCAGACTCGCATTTGTCAGTTGTCCACGACTGTATTTTTTTGTTGTTGTTTTTTTGTTTTTGCTTGCTTGCTTAGAAACGTAATTTGTATATAAGGTGAAATGCATAGAGAGTTTTGATTCTGAAGGCATAAGTTCATAAGTTTTGATGACAGGTGTCAGATGTCACTAGCAACGGTGCGGCAAAATAATTTTCCGCAGAAACACACAGAAGCCACATTTTTCATTGCTGCAAGAGTATTTTTCAGCAAATGAGCTAAACCTTGCTTACAGTAGTGTCAAATGTGACATAAAAAGCACTTTGAGCTTAACGCGCAATTGCACGCAGACACTTCCCCGTAATGCTCAACTGGCAATGATACGCAATTCCTGACACAGTACCAGCAGCTCTTCTTGTGTACCAGCAGCTCTTATAAAGTGCTGGTACTGTGGACAGTTTACAAGTTATGCAGTTATGTAATATCAAGCACACCCACTTCATTAATCGGTAAGCCATTTATTCAATATGTATGTGATAAATATAAAATATACAAAACATGCTCAGTTGGAAAAGCACCTCAACAAAAGGGCAGGGGCTTGAACCCCTAGAGCCACACCTTGTGCACATGCCTGCTTACTTTATTTTACATATACAAATCTTCCAGTGGAAACATGGCACTTAATAGCCACGTTTCCACTGTCGGGCCAAATGAGGGAGTGCTAGTGCATGCCAGGGCCAGTTGCGTTCAAACTGTCACTTCCGGGGCTTAATCGTGCCTCCCAGGGGCTTATTCGGGGCCAATGGCCAGCCGATTTCCCTTGAGCCAAAGAAGGCCAATTGGAGATTGAGGTGGGATCAATGTCTAAGGCGGAGTTTAGAGAGATACTTATGCTACGTTCCATTCAAGTCGGATGTGGGATATTCCTCCTAATTCTCCGATCTCCAACCATAAAGGAATTCCATTGCCAGATGCTCAGAAAATGATGTTTAAACAACCAAAACTGCAATGCTCCCATTAGCTTAACAGGGGTTTGTCTGTCACCAGAGATGTCTCCAAGCAACCCAACTAATGAACAATGCAGCTAGGCTAGCAATGATCATCAAAAAGAGTTTAATTTATCATGTTTTGTACACCTGTCTCTGCAAACGTTTGTTAAGCAAGCTTAAATATCTTGTAATGTAGGAATATGATTGATATCATTTCATAAAAGTGAATGTTTATCACTAACTTCGTACATTTCTCTGTAATGAAACTTTCACTTTCACTATAATGAAAAATATAATGGCTAACACCTGCTTTTGTGTTTCATGGAAGAAAGTCATGAACTCGAGTTAACAATATTTGTTATTGTGCTAATGAACTACTGTATCACTTTAAAGGTATTGTTCACCCAAAACTGAAAACTGTCTCATTATTTACTCACCCTCATGCCATCACAGATGTGTATGACTTTCTTTTTTCTGCATAAAACAAATGAATATTTTTAGAAGAATATCTCAGCACTGTAGATCCATAGTCCATGTCTTCTGAAGTGATTTGATAGGTGTGGGTAGAAACAGATCAATATTTAAGTCCCTTTTTTACTATAAATGTCCACATTCTTCTTTTGTTTTTTTTTGGTGCTTCGCATTCTTCATGCATATCGCCACCTACTGGGCAGGGAAGAATTAATAGTATAAAATGACTTATATATTTATCTGTTTCACACACACACCATCATATCACTTCTGAAGACATAGATAATACCACTGGAGTCGTATGGATTACTTTTATCCTGCCTTTAAGTGCTTTTTGGAGCTTCAAAATTTTGGTCACCATTCACTTGCATTGTATGGACCTACAGAGCTGAGATATTCTTCTAAAAATCTTCATTTGTGTTCAGCAGAAGAAAGAAAGTTATACACATCCGGGATGGCATGAGGATACGTAAATGATGAAAGAATTTTCTTTTTTGGGTGAACTATTCCTCTAACATACAGAGTACATTCTAACATTTTTGTAGATAATTTTAAGATTTTAAAAAGGCTATTCCTCTGACTCTGTGTCCCTCAGTAACATTACTCTCTCAGTGCCAAGAGTAATGCCAACCTTGCCCTGCTGAGAAATGTAGGGTCTGATCACATGGAAAAGTACCAAACGAACACACAGATAAACAAACCCAACAGGCCGACAGCAGAGACCAGAGAGAGGATGTTTGCTGAGCGGCTTAATGTCTTACCGTCTCCCCTGCTAATTTCTCCAGCTGCTGAATGTAAGGGGTGATCAGAGAGTGAAGGTTCCTCAAGATCTCTTCCACCGGTAATGCAGACAACAGAAAACCCAGAGCCTGCATCAACCACATACACTGACTCGTCTAGAAAGTGTCAGAGAGAGAGAGAGATTTGAAAAGGAACAACGTAGCATATGTCCAGCATCAATTAACTTTGTCCTCACGGGACAAAAATTCTGCTGTGAAGTGACATCACAATCAACCAGACCATAATTGTTGCTTAAAGCTCAAGTATGTCAATTCTGCACTGCTATCATCACCATTCAGAAATGAAAAATAACAATGATGATTGTTGTTTTCAACTGTGCTGGTCACCCTTTTCTATCAAGATTTTCACTGAATATTGAATCATCAAAAAAAAAAAACCTCACCTTATGGATCTGTTTGATAAGCACTTCCTGTCATATGAGAGAGAAAGACGGTCAGTCAGAGGAGTAAACTGTAAATCTGTCCCATATGTGTGTGTATCATGAGGCAAGTGCGCTACCTGCGACACAGCGACTATATTGGTGGCGAACGGGGGCAGGTCATATTTGCATTCTCTGCAGATCTTCTTTAGTGTGGAGACGCTGGAAACGGACAGGTCTGGATTGCCCAACGCCTGCAGAACCAGTGGCAGAACACTGCTCAACATCACCGGATGATCCGCCAACCACTCCGCCAACGCTCCTACAGAGACAGAGAGAGATATAATGGTTAAGATCTGGGCTTGAACAAAAATGCCATGGGTTTAAATAGGGCTGGGTATCGATACAGATTTCCTGATTTGATTCGATTCCAATTCAAGCTCTCGATTCAGATGAATTTGGCTCTATTTTTTTATTTTATTATTTTTTTTATCCCCTTTTCTCCCAATTTGGAATGCCCAATTCCCACTACTTAGTAGGTCCTCATGGTGACGCGGTTTCTCACCTCAATCCAGGTGGCGGAAGACAAGTGTCAGTTGCCTCCGCTTCTGAGACAGTCAATCCATGCATCTTATCGTGTGGCTTGTTGTGCATAACACCGTGGAGACTCACAGCATTTGGAGGCTCATGCTACTCTCCGCGCCCCATTGAGAGCGAGAACCACTAATCGTGACCACGAGGAGGTTACCCCATGTGACTCTACCCTCCCTAGCAACCAGAAATTGGTCCCCATTCACTTCCATTGCAAGTGCCTCACTGTAACCGAGGATTTTTTTTTTTTTTTAAAGGAGGAATGAGTCAAAATTAATTTCTGTAGATTTTAAAATATTATGCCACAAATGCTGTCGATTGAGCTTATCTTGAATTTAACCCGGAACATTCCTTTAAATCATATCATCTGAAGCGATCCAAACGATTTTGGGTGAGAAAACTCCTTTTTCCACTATAAATCTTGACAGCAGTCTCCTTGGTGATCATGATTTCAAGCTCGATTACCATTCCTAGTGCCATCTAGTGCTCTGTACATGCATCTAGCACTAGGAGGTGTAATCGAGCTTGAAATCATGATTGCCAAGCAGACTGCTGATGTCAAGACTTAAAGAAAGGAGTTGCATTTTGGTCTGTTCTCACCTCAAATTGATTGGGTCGCTTCAGAAGACTATATGCTGGATTACCTATATGCTGCCTTTATGTGCTTTTTGGAGCTTGAAAATTTGGTCACCATTCACTTGCATTGTGTAGACAAAAACAAATCATATCTTCATCAAAATATCTTCATTTGTGTTGAGTAAATGATGAGAGAATTATCATTTTTGGGTGAATTATCACTTTAACAGATATTTTGATTCAAATTGGCTTTTTATTTTGTCCATCTGTTTACGTTCACTTAAGACATAATTGACGTGTAATGTATTTGACCAATTAGACACGCATCCCCATTACAGCAACTCTACTTTTCCATTGGGCCAGTTAACGAGATCAAACAGTAGCTGTCTTGCGAACAATTGGTCGACTGCAATTGGCGTAATGAGCATCCCTGGCATAGAGTGAAAGAATCATCTTATGATCTTAAGAATCGATATGGGCATTGTTTTACCCAGCCCTATGGTTTAAAGCCCAGAGCCTATCCACGCAAAGCACAATTCTGCTAAGCAACAAGATTTAAAAAGAAACCGAATGCAAAAATTCTCCTGTGACAAAGCACCTTTTTACACAAAGTAGGTTTGACGGACTGGCAAAAAGTCATCACAATAAGAAATAAGCTCATGCAAGTATGCAATTTGATCTTTTCTCACTGTAATGTTTCTTATTGCTTAAATAAATCATGCCAGTAACAGGCTAAAACAAAAATGTAAGGAGATTTCCTTTGTCTAAAACATAAAAAGACAGTAATGTCTTTTACATAATACAGTGGCACCCATATCCAAACACACACCGATAGTGAACATGACTGTGTCGGCTAGCTGGACGTTGTTGATACTGATTCTTGGGATGAGGCCGATCAGACCAGGAATGACATCGGAATAGTTCACGTCTATTGTTTCTGCGATGGACTGGAATCCGTACAACAGTGCTTCTGTATGCTGTAAACAAAACGCAAAAAGCTTGTTATTGATTTAGACAAAAATGCTGCCAAACATTATTTGGGAGTTAACAGGAACATACAGTTCAATCAAAAATTGAAGCAAATAAAAGCCAAAGAATAAAGCAGTAATTTTCGTACCTGCCAAGATGTCGTTTGTTCTGTGTTGGTAAGTAGTCGCCCCAGTTTGTCGTACAGGTTACTGAGTAATTCAGCTCCCAACATCTCATAGACGTACATAAGTGTGTCTGAAATGTCCACCCTAAAGGTGCAGAGTTCAAAGGTCACAGAAATTCAAATATTTGATATCAACAACCCGTGAACCTTAAAAAACAACCATAAACTATGTGTTGCTTTGGCTATCGGCTTTAGTAGATTTACCAGCTTTAAGATGCCATAAAATAAAAAACTTTGTAAAGACGACAATTTTATCCATTGTGTCAAATCAGCAAAGTCCAACATAAAACAGCTGAGTGCACAGAATAGGTTACGACAGGCCCACGAGGATAAAAACACAGACTGACCTATAAATTCTGAACTGCTCTTTCTCATCTGATGACCAGGAAGCGTACTCTTCATCTGTAGGGAACCGAGCTTTATGAAGCAGAACATCTACAAGCTGGAAATACACGGGCCTGTAGACCTGCAGATACACGGCCTGCTTCTCTGCCTCAAATGACATGATGTCATCCTAAAACAAAACAAAAAACCCAGAAAAACATAAACAAATGCACACTAAACTACTGCTGATAAATGTTTCAGTATGTATGAAGAGGTTACTAAAGTTGCTTTCTCCAGAATCAAGGAAAAAGTACAAGAATTTTTATTGCTTAAAGTCACCATGAAAACAAAACTGACCTCATTTAATTTCTTAAAGGGATAGTTCACCCAAAAACCATTACTCATCATTTACTCTCCCTCATGATATCCCCGATGTGTATGACTGTCTTTCTTCACTGGAAAACATTTGAAGAAAAATAGAAAAATATCTTAGCTCAGTAGGTCCTTAAAATGCAAATGCAAGTGCAGACTTTTAAACCTCCAAAAATCACAGAGAGTCAGTATAAACATCATCCACACGACTCCAGTGGTTAAATTAATGCATTCTAAAGTGATGCGATAACTTTTGGTGCAAAAAATATATTATTTGAGTGCTATTTAACTTTAAACCATTGCTTCCGGTCAGCAGCAGAATACGCGTGTGACGTAATCATTGGCATGTTCACAAGAGAACTGACGCACAAGTGACACCCGGAAGAGCAGCGCTGTTTACAAGTGAGAAGGAGGAACACTGTACAGTAGCTTTGTTGGTTTTGGTTTAGATCTGTATTTATCTGTTTCTTTACTCACAACGGTGCATTTGTGTGCTTATCCTGGATGTCTCAACCGAGTGGAGCACGTGAGATTACATCCGTAACATGCCAACATGTATATGTCACATGAGAAACCAAGTGAACTATCGTGACATGAATGTGCATGCTGCTGCTGACCGGAAGCGATGATTTATAGTTAAAAAGTACTTTAATATCTCTATTTTTGCAGCAAAGCAATCGTATCGCTTTAGAAGACATTAATTTGCATGCAATGCACACTTGCATTTTAAGGACCTACTGAGCTGAGATATCTTTCTATTTTTTTTCCCAAATGTGTTCTGCAGAAGAAAGTCACCCAAAGAGGGTGAGTAAATGATGAGAGAATTTTCCTTTTTGGGTGAACTATCCCTTTAATACACATTCCTGGACTCATTGTGCACAATTCATCAGTATACTGTATGTAATGGCAATGAAAATGTTTGTCCTGGTAATCTTTAAACAAATAGTTTTAGAATGTAATTTGAGAGGTTATGCCACACCTGTAGCGTGTACCAGAAGGTGAGTGTGAGAGAGCTAGTGGTCTCGTTGACGGGGTAGTGCCCAGGGATGCCCGTACAGAACATGATCATGTTCACCAATGCCAGGAAACTCTGCCAGTGCTCCACCTGCTCCAACAGAGCTCTGAAAGAAAAGAGAACAGACCTTCAACATACAGGAAGACAACCACCAGAACTTGCTGAAAATAATTTGCTTAAAATATCTATTATGAGGTATGCACAATATATACTGTAGGCGACCCTAACAGTATCAACCAATAACTGCTAAAAATGATTTAAATGATCCATTTCAGTTATATTATAAGATATTAGGCAAATAATCACAAAACACATATTCTAACTTGTAAACTGTCAGGAATGAGAGAGAAAGTGTGTGTGTGTGTTTGCACCTCGAATGGTTCTCTCCCAGAGAGACTGCGATTCGACAGATGCCGTGTGACATCTCCATGTCTCCGTTCTGTACGGCATCTCGCAACTGTTCTTGCAGGTGTAGAACCTGTGGCACCAGCTTTAGCAACGTATTCACATATCTGAAACATACATATGGAACAGTCGTTTGGAAACAACACATCTCAGATGGAGAACATTTTGTGTAAAGTATTTTAATTAGACCTGTCAAAATGAACATGTTAACGCAGGCAATTAATTAAAAATGTTTAACGCATTCATTAACACATTTTCCAATTTTCACGTTAGATTTTATAGGGCGGAACCTTTGCACTGTTTCCACCAGGGGATCATTACACTGACGCACACACCAGCGAACTTTACAGACTTAAGTTGTACAGTTGTTTTGATGTTTAGTTGAAAAAGAATACGTTGGTTTCATAAATGTTAACCACCAAGTTGTATTGAGCACTTATGAGTATTAGGAAATGCATTCAAATTACTAGTAATTCTCACATTATATGTTAATATAAATTAATATAATGTTATATTTAAATACATTTTCACAGAAATGTTGATTAAAAATGTCTTCACGTGTATCACACTGGTTTTGATTTAATGTACATTTTGAAATGTCAAATAATTTTTACATTTGATTATTTCTAAAAAAAAATAAAAAAAATGCCATACTAATGAATAACTTTTATATTTGGCAGTTAACATGCCAAAAATATCAATCTTTTTACATGCATGAACATTTAAGAAGTTACTAATGACTTACAATATAGTTTTTGATGTAAACCATCGGGTTTTGAACGACTCATAAACTTAAATTCCACCGGGTCAAAATTGACCTGTGAATGCAAAAGTTGTATGCAGATTCTGAACGCAATAGGAGGTAACATGATTGTGGGAAGCATGAAAAAAAAAATATTTTGGGTAACATTTCTTGTAGGCATTGTGAAGATTTGTTTGTAACAAACGCAATGGACATCAATCCTTTTTTGTACAAGTCCTCTCTCTCTCTCTCTCTCTCTCTCTCTGTGTGTGTGTGTGTGTGTGTGTGTGTCGTTTCATCCTCATCTTGGTGCCACCAGCAGAAAGGACACACAATTTTAAATGTTAACGAAGTGCACACAAAGAAAAACTATGAGCACCAGCTCATTATCGGCACATCAAGGGAGCATCTAAGCATCAGGGTTCACTCTATGGCTCTACTGTATTATGTCACAACTGTGCAATTAAGTTCTAACGACACAGTCTCGGGTACTGAAGCAAATCGACAGTACTGAAAATAGCACCACAGTTAAACCCAATCTTTTACAGTGAATCCCATAAAAACCATCAAGAAATGCCTGGTTAACATTTTACCATAGAATCAAAAGAAAAGAACAAAGTAATTGTATTCTGCATAAAGGAAAAATAAAGCCTATTTTAGGACCATTGAGACTTCTGACATTATTTTCATGACAATAAAGTATATTTTCCCTTCAAATTCTTATTACAGTAAAGTGAAAAAAAATATATTTAAACTATAAAGCGCATTTGTAAAGTACATTGCAAGTACACATCATGATAGTATTTCTCATTCTGCCAATTGAAAAAAAAAAAAAAAAAAAAAAACAATTGTATCAGGCAAGATGCTGTATGCTCATTACTGTATTACGGCAATGAGAATGACATTTTGTTACATTATAGTAACGAGACTTTGGGTGGAAAATGTGTCTACATTAACTGTAAAATTAAAGGAATAGTTCACCCAAAAATGAACATTTGCTGATAATTTACTCACCCTCAGGCAGTTTCTTTCTTCATCAAAACAGAATTTAAGATTTTTAGGATTTCATTTCAGGCCTCCTCCTTTAAACAATGCAAGTGAATGTCCTCCATTTTTTTGACGGTCCAAAATGCATATTTAGGATGAATTAAAATAATCCACACGAGTCCAGTCGAAAAATAAAGTTCTTCTGAACCCAAACGATTGATTATTTTTAGAAACAAAACAATACTTATATACTTTTTAACTACAAATGTTCACTTTCGTACATCTCTGTGATGTGCGCTCATGAGAGGGATGACGTAAACTTGTTGGTAAGGTCACGCGTGGAGGAGGAGGCAGGAAGTGCATCATTAACAAAACTGGATTTGTTTTATGTAAGAAGTACAAAATAAGTAACTGAAGTAATTAAGAACAACAATAAAGTTTATTTATCTTTCAACCCATTTTGTAATTCAATACAATACTGTGATAATACCGTATATAGTGATAAATGCTTTAGCAATTATCATGATATGAAAATTTGATACCGTTACATACCTAATCTGGACATTTGCATTCTACGGTAAGTCTTGAGTCTTAAGCCAGTTTCACAAGGTGAAGTTACACCATGAATGACATCTTAAATCACTCTATTACAATTGCTTATGTTCACGCGGTACTCCTGTTGTTATAACGGGGAGCTCCATGGGCCCGGGAATCAGAGAATGAAAGATGCGGTGAGTTGATATGTTTATCACCCCTCCACCATTCTTTATCTGCAAGTGTCAAACCTCCGACTGAAGAGAGCAAGATCTCAGCAAAACAGTCTGATTCTACGGTGTGACCAGTCTGATTTCTGAACAAATTACTCTTGTGAGTTGGTTCTTTTTAATCTAAACTACAAAATATACGGGGTGACTAGTAGAGTCCATTCCCAAAAGAACAACTCTTATGAGCCGATTCTTTTAAATCTACAGCACAACTAGTGTAGTCCATTTCCTGAACAAATGACTCTTGTGAGCCAGTTCTTTTGAATCTAAAGCATAACATATACAACGTGATCAATATAGTCTAATTTCCAAACTAATAACTCTGCTTTTGAATCTACAGCACAACCAATGTAGTCCGATTCCTTAAAAAAAAAAAATAAATAAATAAAAAAAATTTGTGAGTCAGTTCTATTGAATCCAAAGCGCAAAATACACAGCGTGACAAGTCCGATCCTGGAGCAAATGATGAGACAAATGAGAGACGGTTCTTTTGAATCTAAAACGCAAAATGCACAGCACAAGCAGTGTAATCTGATTCCCAAAAGAATGACTTTTATCAGTTGAAAAAAACTTACTGAAATGTAAACCATTTATTTCATCATGTCTGACTCCAAATGAACCAAGAATTGTTACCGTGTTATGTGTAATGTGCCTCGTCACTTATATCAGAGTAACTACTGGATGAGTGTTAATACGATTTTGTAGTTTAAGATTCACATTATGAGTTTTGTTGTAATTAGTGGTGTTTAATAAAAATAAATGTATGAATAAAATAAATAATTTAAAATAAGATATCTATTTTGTCAAAATATAAAATGATTTCATCACTTGGTAACAGGCTGCTGAGGGCAATAAATAAGAATTGTATTTCTTATTTCCAAATATTTTTTTCTCAAAAGTACTAAAATGATCGTTAATGGAATCGTTAAGAAACTGGAATCGTCCCTACATCAAATGCCTTCATGTGAAGTGACACATGATGTTGTATTATCCATCTAGTACAAGAGGTAACCATGCAGCAATGTCTTTCACAACACCAGAGATTGGTACAATGACATTATCAATGATTACAACACTCCTGTTTGTCTCATCTCTTCAATTTAGAGCACAGATTGATTTTTCCGCCTCAAGTGCTCGAGCGAGCCCTCCCATCTCACACTGTTTCTACGGACTGTTTAATTACCCTCAAACACCAGGAGACAGATGAAATGAGTTGCCTGGCAACAGGATGCATTTGGTCCAATGGCATCCTCCCGAGAGGCTTGACTGTAATGTGTTTAAGCAGTGCGAGAGGCGAGGAGGTGATGGAGAGAGAGGATGGTGCGGTGGAGAAAGAGGCATGATGGATAAAGCAGAAAAGTGAAATGAAAAACAAAAATCGATGGAGACTCTTTTGTATGACCTTTGAATTCATACACCAGCCCTTAAAGAACAGTAACACAATCACAATGCTGAACAGTACGCACCATACACAGATTTGCCGGTCACACTGATGACTACAGATTTCACACATTCAGCAGCAGATAAAATATGACCGCTGAGAAAGTAGAAACTAAATGACATGCATGCTAGCTGTTCATGCGTTTACATCAAATCTAGCCTTGACCACAGGACGCTTTTGCGAAATTCTGGCGCTCATTTCCTGAGAAGTAGGCCATTGCGCTAAGATGTTTCAGTAGCCCCTATATTCTCAGCGCAAAGTCTAAACACAGTTATTGCATTTGCAGTTTGGAGATTCCACCAGCAGGTGGTTATAAAGTTCATGTCTAAACTCTGAAAAAATAGTGGAACATCAAATTATGTCCCTGATAATCACTGTTGTAGCCGTTTTATGAATCAAAACTAAGAGATTTGTGTTAAACTTTTGTTGTTTATATTTACAATTGTATTTATGATCTAATTTGTTTTCATATTTTTTTTTCACCTGTTGTCGTAGATTGATTTTTAAGTCACTGCAAAATGGGCCGATGAAAGAAATGCTTGGATTTGGGGAGGTCGTTAAATAAAAATCCAAAGTGAAAAATCAAAATCTCTATCAAAGAGGTGACCTGGCTCGGCTCTTATTGACCAGAGCAGTGACGTTCCTCGTGCTCTGAAAATCTGAGTGTGAACTCAGTCATAAACCTGTAAAACAGATGCAGAAAGTGGACATTACACTACAGCACAAGACTGCGATCCAGCACAACTGTCTGAGTTGAAGTGCCTCTGTCTGCTTCGCTTTAACCTCTCATCTGCAGCTGTATAGAATCAAGGATGCTTTCACCTTTAACAGCTCGTCCGCAGCATCCACTGGCTGTCTCTCTCTCTCTCTCTCTCTCTCAGGGAGAGGGGGTGGGGTGGGCGCCTGCCGCGTCTGTACTAACCAGAGCGTAAGACATCGCTCCCTCGATCTGTCTCCATGGAAACGGCAGTCAGCCTTGAAATAGACCTGACACCCCCCTCCCAGCTCTCTCTCCTCTGATGCGTCTGTGTTTCGCTCTGGCTTTGTTTCTGACTCTCTTCTGCCCAACTCTCCCTCTCTTTCATCTCACCTGTGTTTGCTCATCCATCAGAGCATTTCTCTTTTCTATCACACTTTCTATTCATTACCTGATATTCCAAACAATGCATATTATCTCCTAATTTGTATCAAGTATGAAAATATATATTCTAGTAGTCTTGCATTGCCAAACTTTTGACTATCAACATAAAGTCTGGTTTGTTCTGAGCAACAACTGCTCAACGAGACAGAGAGAAAGCATCTGACTGACCAACCACAGCTCACTTTGTTATGTGATGTTTAAGAGCAGGTAAATCTCAAATTGATGACATCACGATAACAGACCACCACATTTGGGCTGGGTATCGATACAGATTTCCCTGATTTGATTTATAAGCTCTCGATTCTATTTCTATTAAAGGAATGGTTCAATACAAGTTAAGCTCAATCTGCAGCATTAGTCAGGGTTTTGCTGGGTCAAAAATGGTCTTCGGTGGTGGCCGACGTACACATTCATCACAATGCAGTTTTTTTTTTTTTTTACATAATTGCAATTAATATTTAAGATAAGTTGTTGCATTTCATGTTTGTAATGAATGTTATTTATTTTTGATCATCTGAGCATCCAGAAACTTTTTGTACTTCAAAGTGCTGTTGGAAATCAAACTAACTTAACACCTTATTTCTATAGGGCTAGTTACAGTTTGTTGTAGCCAGTTTGTTTTCTAATATCAAACATAATTAGAACAGGAAATATATTGCAATATTACACATGTTTTTCTTTATAATTTATATTCTATATTTTACCCTACTTGCCCTTGTGTTTACCATAGTTAACACCATGAATAGCTCCTTAGTGGTTAGTTAGGTAGTCTTTACCTAGGAAAATAAAAGCCTAAACATATTTAAAAACTTACCATTAATACAACTACCATAGTTCAAAATCTATTAAAGTTTACTGTGATAAATGTTAGTTGGGGTGTGTTGATGTGTAGATGTGAAAAGTAATGTTATTGATCCAGGTGCAGGTGTTTTCTCTTTCCCTCGTCAGTGCTGTTCATAATGTTGGTGATGTCTTGCCATTTGCATAGTATGAATTTCTCCATAGCGCTTTAAAATAGAAAATTATCATGTAAAATTCAAATGGGTTGCATGAGGTTTGTAATGCGCCATGGTATCAAGGGAAGCCCAGTTTAATCGCGCATGTGACACGCTCTGCACTGTCCTGTCACAGGACCTTGCATATCGAGCAAAG
Source organism: Myxocyprinus asiaticus (assembly GCF_019703515.2). Taxonomy (NCBI): domain Eukaryota; kingdom Metazoa; phylum Chordata; class Actinopteri; order Cypriniformes; family Catostomidae; genus Myxocyprinus; species Myxocyprinus asiaticus. The sequence continues at coordinate 4,453,518 of NC_059368.1, read as the reverse complement.
CCGAGTTGACGCATGCGCACGTGCTCCGTAGAATAGAGTAAAAAGCATCACTTGCGCAAGAGATTCTCGGTGGATCATGCGACACACAAGCGACACTGTTCTTCAATCACCCTGCACACATCCGCATTTCACATGAGAAGCAGCATATTTAGCGCTTATTCATCTTGCTTTCAGTGCTTTATGTCATAACATTTGCTTCGGCGGCCATTGAAAAATTTTCAAAGCAGGAAAACCCTGTTAGTTGCATAATGTTGATTTCCACAAAAATAATAAAAAAATAAATAAAAGCAAACATTGCGGTTCACTTACAATGAATGTGAATGGGGCCAGTCCAAAAACCCTTAAATACACACAGTATCAAAAGTATAGCTAGATGATGTAAACATTATATGTGTTAACATGATTTTAGTGTAATAAAATCGCTTACTAACCTTATCTGTGAAAAGTTATATGCAATGTTAAATTTCGTTGGGGGGCCTCCAGGAACAGGGTTGGGAACCACTGCGTTATATTGTTTATCACAGTAAAAACATGTATGAACAGAGATTTTATCACACGAAATTCACCTTAACATCTTTTATGTTTTGTGGCTATAGTTTTGAAACAATGTGTATTTTAAGGTTTATGGACTGGCACATTCACCTCAATTATATGCGCCTACAGTAACTGCGATTTTTCCTTTGTAAAAAAATAATAATAATTTTTTGTGGTCATCAACATTATGTCACAAGTGCTGTCGACTGAGATTATCTTGTGTTGAACCTTGAACATTCCTTTAATTTGAGTATATATTTTGTTATTCATTTGACTATTCTCAAGATCAATTTCTTTTCCATAATAAAAAATACTAAATGAAAATTTTTGAAGTAAAACTCTAAGTGACATTTAGAGGCAGGTAAAAAAAAAAAAAAACCTAATGCAAAAATGTAAAAACTAATTTAAACAATGGCACAGTAGTCTCAAGCAAAACTCTGAATATCTTTTACAGCTTCGTCGCCATGAACCTCAAAATCTTTGTCTAATGCAGCGACTACTTCATCCTGAAAAGCATTTATTTTTGCAGCTTGGGAAAACTGCATAAAGACAGCCAAGATTGGCGATCCACTTGATGCCAAAATTTGCCTAAAGATCCAAAAGTTGCCCAAAGAAAATTGGATTTAAGACTAAGAACCATCGTACAACTGATTTTTAAAGGCACCTGGACAGAATCAACCAATAAAAATATTGTATACAAGAAACTATCTTCACCCACATTTCAAGAAACAAAAATGCAAATTTACAAATATATGCCTTATGTTCCTTGATATTTACACTATATAAATATATATATTCTATATTTTTATTGATCAACTCTGTCTTGATTGCATTTACTTGAAAGAACTGAAGAGAATTTTGTGTACTTTCACCATTTTTGTTGATGCACATGTATTTTTATTCGGGCTGTCAATTTATTGAAATTATAATCCAATTAATTACATGATGTGCCGATTAAATAATCAAATGAATCGAAATAAATCGCATGTCAATATTTACTGAGAATATGCCCCCCAAATCAAGATAATTTAGTATTTAATCAATTAAAATAACTGTAAACATAATATATTATTATAATTCAAATAATTGAAAAACATCATACATATATTGTGGCAGCAATAGTCGTAATAGTCAACATTTTGTTCGTTTTACTTCAGTATCACTGAACATTTGCCGAAAACACTATTTTCGGCATACTTCCATCTAAGCTATTTTTAATTGTTGATCTAAGTACTTATGCGCGTCTCTAGTCATTAGTGCTGTTTTTAGGACACTGTGTCAAGTTAAATGTAGATTAAAACGTTGAAACACACGTCTCGAGATACCTGCAATCTGTTGTGCTCAGTCCAGCTGTCTTTCTCCCTGTCTACACTGGACGCGAGCAGTGCGTCGAGTCAAAAGTAATAGAACCCCATTATAATCAATGATGCTGTCTACACTGGAACGGCACGTCCATCATGGCGACAATAAACGAGTGTCCCATTCCATTTTGCGATGCACGTTCACAAATTAACGATTTAGAAAGTTGGTGTCAATGCGTCCAGTGTAGACAGCCTCAAGCCGTTGCATCGCGTCAACGGACGCTCCTGGTGTGGACAGGGTGTAAGAGTGCTGACTGCCCCCTACTGCCATATCAAGGTGGTACATCAAGTTTGGATTGCTCCGATGGTAGGAAAATTTCTGATTATGGAATTTACGTATGGATCGGGGGCATGATTAATTTCATAAATTTTTTGACAAGTTATTTTTCATATAATTAAATCATACTAAATTAACAGCTCTAATTTGTACATGTAAACATTTTTTGTATATAATTTATGAAATAAAATTCAGTCTTAAAGCCTCATATTTCTCTGAACTATACAGATTTTTGTCTAAGAATTGTAATGACAAAGGCTGACCTCTGTGAGTCGGGCTGTGAGATGGTGTTGACGATGGCCTCCACGGCCGTATCAAACAGTTCTGGATCCGCCAGCGCCGTGAAACTGGCCTCCACCAATCCCTCGCTCTCGTTCAGAGGAACGTCCAGCAGAACCCAACTAGACAGACATTTGAGCACACGGGCCTTGACCAGCACTGGCGAGTCCGGCTGCCGTAACAGCTGCTGTAGGAGCGGGTAAACGCCCGTCCACTCGCGGCTCAGAGCGCCCCTCACCTGTCCCTTCCGGTACTGCGGCAGCCGACTGGTCTGGAACTCTTCTGGGAGAACGGTAAGAAGTTCCAACAGGGCCAAACAGCGGGCACGCCCATCCACCTCGCCTCCCTCTTCCTGGAACATGCGCACCATCTCTGACACTGCCCCCGGCCAAGCCTCTGGCATCATGTTGAGGGCAAACGACGCCAGTGCCACGCACAGGCGTGTCAAGACGATCTTAGAGCCAGAGGCGAAGAGAGCGATATGAGAAAACAGCTGTGATTTCAGCGAGTCGTACTGCTCGGCGGGTATGTCGCCCCAGTAGCGTGAGATTTTGGTGTGAAGGGCACTGGCGCCGAAGTATTGGATCTCTGGGACCTGTGGAGATGAAAAAAAAAAAAAGAGCTGGAGATTCTTTTGTTTCATTTTTCTTTAACATATTCCTTGTGTAAGAAATCCAGAGATATGTACACAGTGCACAAATCTTCTTGCATTATTAGTAAAGGCACAGGGTTTGTGATCTAGATGATATCTTTTGCTGTATCAAAATACAAAAGGAAAATAGATAGAAAGCACCTCTTTCAGTGATATTCTGGTTCGGGTCCCTCTTTTAATGTAAGCCTATGGGATTTTTTTCATCTGCTTTCATTGTCCGCCAGGCAAACATTATCTGATTGCTTAAAAGAGTAACAAGCCACATAAATTGATGTATCAACGACTCAAACAGTCATTCGTTCTGGAATCAGGCTATCACTGGTAGCACTGTTGTTGTTGATTCACTAAAAATAACCGGCTCAAAAGAGTAATTTAATTAGGAATCAGACTACACTGGTCATGTTTTATGTCTCGCGCTTTAGAGTCAAAAGAACCGGCTCATTAGAGTCACTTATTTGGGAATCGGTCTACTATGGTATGTCTTGCGCAGCAGATTCAGTAGCAGTGAGTGGTGCTTCACCGCTGAATACTAGTGCAGGAAACACTGTCTTGAGTATTTTAGTCCAGATTTCTGTCCACATGTTGATGCACGTTCAAGAACTGTTATCAAAACCGAATGTCATAAAAATCATTTGGTTTCTGTATTACAATAACGCAATAATTACTGGAGAATATGTGTGTATGGTTGTGGGTAATTAAGTTAATCCCACATCCACTGGAAATCCAAAGTGCTTAGAGCCCACTTGAGGACAAAACTGGAATGTGTTACATTATTTTACAAGCTAACAAACTGAACAGAAAGGAAAAATCTCCTGCCAGAGTGGCGTGTGACACTGCCAAATTGTTAATTTCAGACCCTGCATCTGGCACATACACAAACCAACAAGTCAAAATGAAATGGCATTCAATATCCAATTTATTTCAGTAATCTGACATATTTCTTAATGGAATGGGATATTCAATGAGAAAAAAAAAGTATTATCCAAAGGAAATTGACTGGATTGTGAAAAGAAGTCATTTTCCAATGGCAACGTTTTTACTAGGGATGTTAATGATTAATCGTTGCTAATAATTTGATTGATAAGCTTATCGATCGTCAATTAATTAATTTCAGGAAAAATGCGTTCAGTAACCATGCCAGCAGACTTTGATAAGACTGTATATACAGTCATCTACCACTAGAGGGCACTTGAGGGCTGCATGTCATGTCCTGTCCGCTTCAGAGAAGAAGATGGGCATAGATGAAGATGAAGCGGGCTAAATGTAATCAGTGTTGGAGCGTTTCTCTATAGATTAACATTATGTTTTCTGCATACACCATGATAGTGTGTTAAAGCACAGCTGATTTTCTGGCCTCCTTGTTTCATATCAACCTACGATTATGTCAGTGATCACGGGGAAAGCAGATTCAGCTGATGTATTATCAGCACACACAGTATGTTATGTAGGCTAATGCGTTTACGAAGTGTGATTTAATGTCAAATAAAAATATGCCCAAAAGTCTGAAACATCCCATGATCCTCAACACAAAGTTTAAGTGAACTCAAATACGTAAACGAGTAATATATCTTATTTACAAGTTATTACTAACAGTAATTCATTACCAGTAATTAAACAATTCACAAATTCATAGTGAACATAGCCTAAATGTATTAAAATACACTGAACTAAGAATATTTTAAGATGACAATGCCAATACTTGCATTTCTTAAGTGTAATACGTTTTTAAAATATTTAAAGAGTAGGCAAAAAGGTAAAGAGTAGTACATGCAAATATCCTCCACGTGCGTTTTGCGGTATTAACGCTAACGATTAATCAATTAATTGATCGTTAATTTCCATGACAATTCATTATGAAAATTTCTGTTAACATTAAGTGCGATTAATTTTCAAAAAAAATAACGCGTTAAAAAATTAAAGCAGTTAATCATGTTCCTGGACCGTAATAAGGAAGATTCCTGAGAAATTCAAGCTTGAAGTACCACATGATTTCTCCAGGGGGCAGTAAGCGAAACTTCAGCTTTATAGGCAACACACAGCTTATCCAGAGAACAAAACAACCCTTTAGCAAACAGCACAACATGAGGATACGTTCTTGCGTTCAAACCACAGCTTGATGGAGAGCAAATCTAAGAGATCTCAAGACGTGTTCTAAGTATTAAACTATGTTTAACTTAGGGGGGGCTGGGTAGCTCAGCGAGTAAAGATGCTGACTAACACCCCTGGAATCGCGAGTTTGAATCCAGGGCATGCTGAGTGACTCCAGCCAGGTCTCTTAAGCAACCAAATTGGTCACATGGGGTAACTTCCTCGAGGTCGCTATAATGTGGTTCGCTCTCGGTGGGGCACGTGGTGAGTTGTGCGTGGATGCCGAGGAGAATAGCGTGAAGCCTCCACACACGCTATGTCTCCGTGGTAACGCGCTCAACAAGCCACGTGATAAGATGCACAGATTGACAGTCTCAGACGCGGAGGCAACTGAGATTCGTCCTCCACCACCCGGATTGAGGCGAGTCACTACGCCACCACGAGGACTTACAGCGCATTGGGAATTGGGCATTCTACATTGGGGAAAAGAAAAACTATGTTTAACTTGACACAACGACCTAAAAACGGTATGTTTATGACGCAACGCAGCCAAAGTGAGATGCTCCAAAAGCATCCGTCTGACACAGGTGTACATTGACAGGTCCTTAGACAAGCCCTCATAATAAATATTAAATAATATGCAAATAAACAATACATTGGACTCTAAAGCCGTTTTTTGTATTGTCTTATTAATGCTTAACTCCTCTGCCACAATAATGTAATGCATTTTAATGATCTGAATATTTTTATAATGTTATATATATTTATATAATTTGTAAATATTTAAAGATAACTATTTATAATTATTTCATCATTATAGATATATATTGAATTATTGTTTTTTGAGGGGCTTTTCAGCAAATATTTATATATGCGATGAATTAATCGGGACACCATGTAATTAATTCGATGAAAAATTTTAATCGATTGACAGCCCTAGTTTTTACACATCTACCGTTTTTTTGCTATTGCCCCAACCGTTATCAGGAAAGATTACGAAGACAAAAACAATTTTCTTCGAAATGATGTGCACTGATAATTCATGCACAGTAAGACCAAGAGCAAGTATTACGAAAGTAAATGGGGTTAATTTTTATTTCATGTTCACTAAAGATGCACAGATACAAAATCTGTGTGCCGATACCTATATCAGATTATTTAGAACAACATCTGCCGATAATGAGCCCGATAGTTTGGTGGTTCAGCTTTTTTATTCTACTTTGTTTCAAATCACTGATGATTAATTAAACAACTTCAAAATAATTTTAAATAATAACTTTATTCTCTATGCCTCTGCATATCTGTCATGTTTTACAGTAACTGGTCTCTCAGTTATAAACGAAACAATGAAACAAAAAGCACGTTATTAACTCACATTAACTGAATTGTGAAAGATGAAGCATGACCCTTATTAGCTGAAGCAGCCTCCTTTTTAGCTTCAACAAACTCATTATATTCCTTGCGGTGTCAGGCTTAAACGTTAAACATAATTTAGTTCTATTGAACGTTTTAACGGTAGTTCCACCTTGTGAAATTCTATCAGTGCAAAGCTTACAAAGTGCAACTTTGCTGTCATTGTCACCCATTTCAAAGTGTAATTCCACACACACAGCACCAGTTAAATGCTAATTGTCCAATGTGTTTTTCCTCCCCATTTTGCCAGGAAATAATGGGCTCTGATCATCGGCTGTTTGTACACTATTTGCCAATGCAGATTATCGACGCATAACTAATGTTGACTTTAAACACAGTGTCGATGTAATGCAAAGACTGCATCCTGTGCATTCGCCCTGAAGTCTGTACTGGTCAGAAAAACATAAGCAAAGATTTTTGAGAGAAGGAAAGCAGGTGCAGGGTGGGTTAAAAGGACAAGCAAAGAAAGAAAATGAGGGAGAGAATGACAGTGCAGGAAACAGAACAAGATGTTCTTACCTTCTCTGGTCTCAGTAAAACCCAGCAGAACTGCCAGGCTTGAGGAGACACCTGAGCCTGCATGAGCCACTTCTGAGCCAGATTCTTATTCTCAATGTTGAGATCATAATAGAGCTGATGCAGGGCCTGAGAGAGGGACAGAGAGAGACAGTTTTATAATTTTATAATTATAATTTTCTTTATTTATCACACATTATACATTTGCACATATACAGTGAAATTCTTCTTTTTCACATATCCCAGCTAGGCTGGGGTCAGAGTGCAGGGTCATGCACAGATGACAGTGATACATTACACAATGGCTGTTCTGGGGCACAAGGACACAAAGTAATATTGCTTTATTAACCCTGGGCCTCCTGCCAGGCTCTTTAGCTGACACATATGAATGGTGTAGAAACTACTGAAGCACATATCTCTCTGTTCACGTCTGCAGGTGAAGCATTTAACATGGTGGGAAGGCAAATAATACAGCAAATAATGGTATGCTCTTTAGCAGTTACAACAAATAGAGAGAAAAAATAAACCTGAACCGGAGCGTCCAGTGTTTGCAAGATTACATGTTTTTAAAACCAACTAGTGATTATAAAAGGTATTGGCCAAAATTAGTCAATATATACTTATTTTTTTAATTATTATATCAGCCTGATTTGGCAAATATTTGAAGCAGACATTTTCTTTAAACAAATGGCAAGTTTCAAAAGTATTTATAAAAAAGTATAGATTTAGAATATTTATTTCCATTATTAGCTAACAGAAAAAATAATTATCGGCTGTCTGAACATGCCAACATTTTTGGTGCATCTGTAAACACAACTGTCACTTCACTCGTATACGATTAGGGGTGTAATAATTCACTCATCTCACGATTCAGTTAAAGATACACAACTCACGGTTCGGTTCAAGATTCTTTAAACTAAGCCTGAATCAAGAACAGTTAAAGGGGTCATGAAATGCAATGAATCTGCTCAGTAATATCATTTTCCACCCTGTCTCTGGCTCTCTGACTGAAACGCTCGGTTTTGGCCTCAGCGTCTCCTTTAAACTTCAATGTAAACACCCACTGTTCTGATTGGCTAACATCGTGCAGCCCCTCAAATTCAGCCATATTTGAAACTCAATCGGAAGAGAATAAACAAGCTCTCCACAACATTATAAAACTAAATTTCAAGGCTTACACATAACGCACATCTAACACATTGCATCCGAATATTTTAAACTTCACTCAAGCACATCAGCACCATAAATATCAAACAGTCATGACATTTGAAATATTCATGAATCAAACTGTTTACTTAAATTTTTTTCTGTCAAGTCCAAGTGTTATTAAACACCCCGTTGTTCAATAACAGTTCCTTTGGAAAACTTGAATCATATAATAACTGGTTCACAAGCAGAACATGCTGATATTCACACTTACACAGTCCATAGATCACACATAGTTGCACTGAGGTGCAGATCGCCCAAAATGCATCCAAATGGTCAAAGACGTCCAGCTAGTGCTTGTTCGCATACACCAAAAATTTAAAATAGCGCAGATGGGTGCAAGAACAGCAAGACGCAGAGCAGCTGAATGAAGCCGAACAGAGTCTCCTTTTCTGAGTTGTAACTGACACCACGTCATTTAAAAGCGGCGCGATAAATATGACAATGGTCAAAATGTCTGTGTAATGCATGTTATATGCACAAACATTTTCAAAATAGTCCAGATGGGTTCCCTTTTTGGTGTTCAAGAATGGTTGGTTACACTAGGTCTATCTCTCCCTCTCTGTTTACAAAATGAACCGAGCGCCAGTGGGTGGGGCCAAGGGTGCAATGACATGTTGTGGGGCGTGTAAATAAAGACTGAGCAATGTCTTGTGATGTCACACAAACACAGTTTTCAAAATGAGACATTTCAAACAGAGTGGCAACTATTAATGCTCTTTTTAGACTGGGGAGGAAGTTTTGAGTTCTAAAATGTACAGTATGTTTTTATAGAAGAGTTACCTCTTAAATAAGGGCTGCAACGGTACATGTATCCGTGACGAACCAAACGGATACAGGGCCTTCGGTACGGTACACGCAGTTACACAAATTATTACATACACTATATTGCCAAAAGTATTCGCTCACCCATCCAAATAATTGAATTCAGGTGTTCCAATCACTTCCATGGCCACAGGTGTATAAAATGAAGGCATGCAGACTGCTTCTACAAACATTTGTGAAAGAATGGGCCGCTCTCAGGAGCTCAGTGAATTCCAGCATGGTACTGTGATAGGATGCCACCTGTGCAACGAGTCCAGTCGTGAAATTTCCTCGCTACTAAATATTCCACAGTCAACTGTCAGTGGTATTATAACAAAGTGGAAGCGATTGGGAATGACAGCAACTCAGCCACGAAGTAAAATGACAGAGCGGGGTCGGCGGATGCTGAGACGCATAGTGCACAGAGGTCGCCAACTTTCTGCAGAGTCAATTGCTACAGACCTCCAAAGATCATGTGGCCTTCAGATTAGCTCAAGAACAGTGCGTAGAGAGCTTCATGGAATGGGTTTCCATGGCCGAGCAGCTGCATCCAAGCCATACATCACCAAGTGCAATGCAAAGCGTCGGATGCAGTGGTGTAAAGCACGCCGCCACTGGACTCTAGAGCAGTGGAGACGTGTTCTCTGGAGTGACGAATCACGCTTCTCCATCTGGCAATCTGATGGACGAGTCTGGGTTTGGCGGTTGCCAGGAGAACGGTACTTGTCAGACTGCATTGTGCCAACTGTGAAGTTTGGTGGAGGGGGGATTATGGTGTGGGGTTGTTTTTCAGGAGCTGGGCTTGGCCCCTTAGTTCCAGTGAAAGGAACTCTGAATGCTTCAGCATACCAAGAGATTTTGGACAATTCCATGCTCCCAACTTTGTGGGAACAGTTTGGGGATGGCCCCTTCCTGTTCCAACATGACTGCGCACCAGTGCACAAAGCAAGGTCCATAAAGACATGGATGAGCGAGTTTGGTGTGGAAGAACTTGACTGGCCTGCACAGAGTCCTGACCTCAACCCGATAGAGCACCTTTGGGATGAATTAGAGCGAAGACTGCGAGCCAGGCCTTCTCGTCCAACATCAGTGTCTGACCTCACAAATGCGCTTCTGGAAGAATGGTCAAAAATTCCCATAAACACACTCCTAAACCTTGTGGAAAGCCTTCCCAGAAGAGTTGAAGCTGTTATAGCTGCAAAGGGTGGGCCGACGTCATATTAAACCCTATGGATTAAGAATGGGATGTCACTTAAGTTCATATGGGTCTAAAGGCAGATGAGCGAATACTTTTGGCAATATAGTGTATCTTAGCATGCCTGAACCCAATATTAAAACAACATATAACGAACAACACAAACTGCATATAACTAAAGTGAAAAAATATTGTGGAGCAACACTGGACCGCACAGAATCAAAACTTAACAACAGAGCGCCACATGATACACTAGAAACTAGAGATTAGATAAATACTTGTGAAGTTCATACTAGCTAGCTCGCTATTTTTCCCAACTGTGAGGGAACTAAACAAAATATAAATATGTCAGACTTAAATAAGCCAGAGTTTTAAGACGCATCATCGTCTCTAAAATCTGTTGTTTGGGAGCATTATGAGCAGTAAACTACAGTAATACTGGGCAACGAGTAGTGAACAGGATGAAGGCTGTGTGTCAGCTCTGTTTCATCAAAGTCGGGTATGCCTCAGGAAGCACATCTAACATGATGACTCATTTGCAGCAACATGATCCACATGTGTCTCTTGAGCTTACGGGAGCAAAGCATCAACTGCCTGTGCAAGTTAGTCTCTCGCCACGGCATTCAAGCATCCACTCGCTGCAAGCTCAAACAGAGCTAAAATGATAACGAATGCCATAGGAGTATTTATTGCTGCAGATATGCAACCATACTCAATCATCGAGAACACAGGATATAAGCATCTTCTGCTTAATGTGCTTGAGACCCGTAATAATGTTCCTACAAGATTATGTTCAGCAATTCTGTAGTGCCCGCTCTATATAAACAAGCATGCGCTTTAATTGCCCACGAATTGTCCTCTCCTCTGATAATGTGGATATTCTGATTTTCCTGATTAAAACTTGAAAATTGAGTGATAAGTACAAGTGGTGAGCTGAAAAGCAAAAACATTTGCAGTGCTAACGTCTTAAGTGATGATATATTTATTTTTTGGGGGGGGGGATTTTTTCCCCTTTTTCTCCCAATTTGGAATGCCCAATTCCCAATGCGCTCTAAGTCCTCGTGGTCGCATAGTGATTCACCTCAGTCCGGGTGGCGGAGGACGAATCCCAGTTGCCTCCACGTCTGAGACAGTCAACCCGCGCATCTTATCACGTGGCTTGTTGAGCGCGTTGCCACGGAGACATAGCGCGTGTGGAGGCTTCACGCCATCCACCGCAGCAACCACGCTCAATTCACCATGCGCCCCACTGAGAACAAACCACATTATAGCGACCACGAGGAGATTACCCCATGTGACTCTACCCTCCCTAGCAACCGGGCCAATTTGGTTGCTTAGGAGACCTGGCTGGAGTCACTCAGCACGCCCTGGGATTCGAACTAGCGAACTAGCGAACTCCAGGGGTGGTAGCCAGCGTATTTTACCACTGAGCTACCCAGGCCCCCCACTTTTATTATTTTTTATGTTTTTATACAATGTGCATATAAGAGGTTTTTAAGTTTTGTATTGTAATTTCGTTGAAGAAATAGGCATAGTGCAGTCATGTATAAATGAGCCTTCACAATAAAAATTGTTGCCCATCATCCACTGTGTTTTCAAAATAAATAAATTAAAGAAAGATTCTTTGTTTTCCCTGCTGTACTGAAACCGTACCAAACCATGAATTTTGTGTACCATAGCAGCCCTAGTCTAAATACCAAGGAAAATTTTATTTTCCATGTCATGACCCCTTTAAGATTTAAAGCTTTTTTTTAAAAGAAATATACAAAACAGTTCCTTTCCTTTAAATTAAGCTAAAAGTAGTTAAATGTTAAATGTTCTTTAGAGATGTACTGGGACTAAAAATCAACCAAATGGAAAAATTTAATTCTGCTTGCTGAAATTATGAAATTATGTTAGACACATATACATTTAAAATATTTTAATTTAAAAAAAATAATATTTTTTTTTAAATAATAATATTGTCTCTGATTACATCTAAATATTATTTTAATAAATACATATTTAAAAGGTGTTGTAAGCAATTTTTTCATGGAAAAGTATGCAAAAACATTTCCTACTCCCTTATAGATATTAATGAAATAAGTGTCCTGAGATATCTCACCGGTCGCTGTGACAGCTGTAGACTTTGTAAACAGCAAACTAAAAAAGTGTCCGTGGATTGCGGACATTGACGATTTTTCACCTATCAATCATTTTGCTCGTTCTCATAGTGTTGTATTTAAAGTGGATCATTGAGGTTGTGATTCATAATGTTTGTCAGCTGAGGGCGCTATTGTGTCACTGTTGAATTTGACAGCCACAGGAACAAACAATGTTGCTCTTTTGCTTGGATTTGGTCTCAAAATTATCTTTGGAGGGCGGGGTTTTGGAATGAGGGGGCGTGGCTAATTCAACGGCTCAGTCACATGAACGCTTCAGAACACTAAAATTGATTACAGCACCTTTAACAGAAGTGCCTGCTTATATAGTTAAATAATAACAATTTACTGATGAAATCGAATCAGACATGACATTTGACATTCGGATTATATTCCCCAATAGCACTGTTAAACAATTTATTCAGCATTTTATATAGCAGATTAATATGGCACTATAATTAACCCTTATGCACTGTTCATCATTAAATCACGTTGCAGTTGTTCCCGGTCAAAAGTGACCAGAAACAATAAATGAGTAATTCTTTTAATTGTTATGAAACAACTCTAAATTAAATAATGTAAAAGCACTAAAATTGTGCATTTTGGGTGTATTTTGACCTTTTTTTATTTTATTTACTAATTTATTTACCTATATGACCTTGAGCTTGAAAATTTACTTTTTTGACTTTTCTTATTAATATTTTCTCAAATACTGAACCAATCCTCATAAATGATATACCGTTTGAAAGCTTAAGTCTCAAGAATCAAACTGTGCTGTCCATTTAAAACAAAAACAAAAAACCAGATGAAATTACAAGTATAAACACTAGATGGCCGCAGAGAGCTACTTATTCATTCCTGGTTGAAGAGATGATTTCTAGTTTTTTTCACAAGTTCTGCATTTAGATATATATTTAAACATTGTCAAAGTTTAGCTTTTTTTTTTTGAGGTAATTTTTGCATACCTGAAATGAGTAGAATAACAAGTAATAACCTAATTTATACCTGGTTGTAATAAGATGTGTGTGTGTATGTATGTGTGTGTGTGTGTGTGTGTGTGCGCGTGTGTGCGCGCGTGTGTTCAGCATTGTAGATGCATTATGGTCTCACCAATTCATTTTGGTGCGTGTGTGTTCTGCACTGTGACTGATTTATTTATTTATTTTGACAAATTAAAAAAAAATATATATATAATATATTTTATAGTCTGACCAGTTCAGTTTTGTGTGTGTGTGTGTGTGTTTGTGTTTTGCACTCTTGATGTTTGGTAGTCTCACCCCTTCATGTCTGTGTGTTTTTTCTGCATTGTGGTTGTTTTTTAGATTTTATATAATAAATGATTGAATCCTATGGCGGTCACTTTTGACCGGGAACAGTGCAAGTGTAACTTTTTTTTTTCTACCACTTAGACTGATCGAATCAACTCCAATTTCTTTGCGTGTTCAGATATCATATGGATGAAAAGTCACCAAGTCTTGTAACATCAGATAAAGGAAACCAGTTTTATTGAAGAAACAAAATTGATTTCGGTCAAAAATGACCGAACAGTGCATGAGGGTTAAACCTCTGTAAACTTTCATTTTCACTATCGCTTCAAACGACATTTGATCCCTCGCGCTAAAAAGTCACATCTCTCTCCCGCTCCTGGTGCTCCCTGTATTACATTAGCTTTTCTGTTCCAGATTCCCAAGTTTCAGCCGAACTCATCCTAGAAACACCTCTAGCTGCTAGTGTGAAATTGTGTTTTAGAGCTCCTTGTTTGCAATGAAGCAATTTCCATTTGTATGCCAGAGTTACATAGGCTTGGAACGTCACACGTTTTGGATAAAACAGACGCTAAAATATATATATATATATATATATACAGGTGCATCTCAATAAATTAGAATGTCGTGGAAAAGTTCATTTATTTCAGTAATTCAACTCAAATTGTGAAACTCGTGTATTAAATAAATTCAATGCACACAGACTGAAGTAGTTTAAGTCTTTGGTTCATTTAATTGTGATGATTTTGGCTCACATTTAACAAAAACCCACCAATTCACTATCTCAAAAAATTAGAATATGGTGACATGCCAATCAGCTAATCAACTCAAAACACCTGCAAAGGTTTCCTGAGCCTTCAAAATGGTCTCTCAGTTTGGTTCACTAGGCTACACAATCATGGGGAAGACTGCTGATCTGACAGTTGTCCAGAAGACAGTCATTGACACCCTTCACAAGGAGGGTAAGCCACAAACATTCATTGCCAAAGAAGCTGGCTGTTCACAGAGTGCTGTATCCAAGCATGTTAACAGAAAGTTGAGTGGAAGGAAAAAGTGTGGAAGAAAAAGATGCACAACCAACCGAGAGAACCGCAGCCTTACGATTGTCAAGCAAAATCGATTCAAGAATTTGGGTGAACTTCACAAGGAATGGACTGAGGCTGGGGTCAAAGCATCAAGAGCCACCACACACAGACATGTCAAGGAATTTGGCTACAGTTGTCGTATTCCTTTTGTTAAGCCACTCCTGAACCACGGACAACGTCAGAGGCGTCTTACCTGGGCTAAGGAGAAGAAGAACTGGACTGTTGCCCAGTGTTCCAAAGTCCTCTTTTCAGATGAGAGCAAGTTTTGTATTTCATTTGGAAACCAAGGTCCTAGAGTCTGGAGGAAGGGTGGAGAAGCTCATAGCCCAAGTTGCTTGAAGTCCAGTGTTAAGTTTCCACAGTCTGTGATGATTTGGGGTGCAATGTCATCTGCTGGTGTTGGTCCATTGTGTTTTTTGAAAACCAAAGTCACTGCACCAGTTTACCAAGAAATTTTGGAGCACTTCATGCTTCCTTCTGCTGACCAGCTTTTTAAAGATGCTGATTTCATTTTCCAGCAGGATTTGGCACCTGCCCACACTGCCAAAAGCACCAAAAGTTGGTTAAATGACCATGGTGTTGGTGTGATTGACTGGCCAGCAAACTCACCAGACCTGAACCCCATAGAGAATCTATGGGGTATTGTCAAGAGGAAAATGAGAAACAAGAGACCAAAAAATGCAGATGAGCTGAAGGCCACTGTCAAAGAAACCTGGGCTTCCATACCACCTCAGCAGTGCCACAAACTGATCACCTCCATGCCACGCCGAATTGAGGCAGTAATTAAAGCAAAAGGAGCCCCTACCAAGTATTGAGTACATATACAGTAAATGAACATACTTTCCAGAAGGCCAACAATTCACTAAAAATGTTTTTTTTATTGGTCTTATGATGTATTCTAATTTTTTGAGATAGTGAATTGGTGGGTTTTTGTTAAATGTGAGCCAAAATCATCACAATTAAAAGAACCAAAGACTTAAACTACTTCAGTCTGTGTGCACTGAATTTATTTAATACACGAGTTTCACAATTTGAGTTGAATTACTGAAATAAATGAACTTTTCCACGACATTCTAATTTATTGAGATGCACCTGTATATATATATATATATACATACACACACACTCACACACACACACACACACAGTACTGTGCAAAAGTTTTAGGCACTTGTGAAAAATGTTGCATAGTGAGGATGTCTTCAAAAATAATGCCATAAATAGTTTTCAATTATCACTTAATGTCATACAAAGTCCAGTAAACATAAAAAAGCTAAATCAATATTTGATGTGACCACCTTTGCCTTTAAAACAGCCCCAATTCTCCTAGATACACCTGGACACAGTTTTTCTTGGTTGTTGGCAGATAGGATGTTCAAAGCTTCTTGGAGAATTCACCACAGTTCTTCTATTTATTTCAGCTATCTCAATTGCTTCTGTCTCTTCATTTAATCCCAGACTGACTCGATGTTCAGAGGGGGACTTTGTGGGGGCAATGCCATCTCTTGCAGAGCACCCTGTTCTTCTATTCTAATCTTTTCTATTTGCAAAAGTAATGTTTGGGAGTCTAAAATTTATTTTTCCTATTGACACACTAAAGCTGAAGATATAAATAACCATCTTTAGACAAATGTTTTTGTGAAACATCTTAAGTGGCTTAAACTTTTGCACAGTACTGTATAATATATATATATATATATATATAATCCAAACTCCACGATGCGCATCGTCACATCTCTGAACTGCGACGTATCGTACCGCGATAAACTGTTATACCCCAACATATGATAAAAGTCAAGGAATGTTAGAGAGGAATTATACGTGTTTGTGTAAAGGAAATGTTTGTGTCACAAGACTTCAAAAACCCCCAGAGAAATGACCATCTCTCAGGGTAAACCAGGTAACAGATGATGAAACCAAGAGTGTGTGTGAGTGTGGTTCACTGATTTGAGTCCTATCGGGTGTAAATGTTTTATATAATTTCACAGACAAAGGTTAAAAATAAAGATATAAACAGCCTTTCAAGATATGGCTAAAAAAATTTTAAATCATTGTTTCTATGGCAACCGTCTATGCTGCACAAACTCATTCTTAAAGACCCAACGCTGAATTACAACATCCAAGCTTGTGTATGATGACTCACTCATTCTGTATGATCCATTGGAACCAGATGTATTTCACTCATTCATTCTGAATTTGAGCAACAGTTAAGACATTTTTTTCTGTTCTTTTATCCTGCTGGAAATCAGAGGGAAATGTAAAAGGAGCAATTGGACAAAGTGAAGCATTTCAAACTGGTTTGAAAAGTCAATGATTTTAAAAACGCATCTCAGGTTGCCACTGACAACCGATTCCCCAAACACAACATGAGATATAATTAGCAAAGCTAACGGCCGAGCCAATCAGGAAATAATATTGGAACAGGGCAACAAAAACACTTACGATATCATGGATTGGGGGCCTGGGTAGCTCAGCGAGTATTGACGATGACTACCACCCCTGGAGTCGCGAGTTCGAATCCAGGGCGTGCTGAGTGACTCCAGCCAGGTCTCCTAAGCAACCAAATTGGCCCGGTTGCTAGGGAGGGTAGAGTCACATGGGGTAACCTCCTCGTGGTCGCGATTAGTGGTTCTCGCTCTCAGTGGGGCGTGGTAAATTGTGCGTGAATCGCGGAGAGTAGCATGAGTCTCCACATGCTGGGAGTCTCTGCGGTGTCATGCACAACGAGCCATGTGATAAGATGCGCAGATTGACGGTCTCAGAAGCGGAGGCAACTGAGACTTGTCCTCCACCACCCAGACTGAGGTGAATTGGGTATTCCAAATTGGGAGAAAAGGGGATAAAATATATATATATATATATATACATATAAAATAAAGAAATAATAAAAAAAAAATGTTTATCATATATCATGAATTCCATTTTCCACATCTCATTACATCTAAAAAATACATAATTATTTTAGAAAATCTCCAGTCCGAGCTCTGCTTTTGATGGTGAATGATGGTGGGTCGAGCTGGGTAATAAAGCTAAAAATGTAACATCAATCTAAAAAAAGTTTCAAACGTTTGAAATAAAGTGCTTTTTATCAAAATCGGATGAACCATCATTTCAACTAAACAGCCATTGTTTACAATAGAGCTAAACCGATTAGTCGACATTATCGATAATGTTGACAATAGAAAATTGTTGACAAAAAATGTTGTTGTCGAATAGTAGTTTGATCCAATTTAACGTAACATAAGATCAGATATGAAACTAATGATGGCGCACGAGAGGAGCACTGCATCTCTCGCCTGATTGAGGAGAGAAAACACAGCTTACAGTCCACACGGACTCCAAACTGCTTCAGGTGATGTAGATTGCAAAGTATGAGGATATTACGCAAAAATACAAAATAACTAATCACAGAAGCACTCTCATTGTGAAATACAGCGGAGCCAGAGCTGCCGTTCCACTGAAGCAAAACTTGCATGTCAGAGCGTCTTTAAAGGAAACATCCCGCCATTATATCTTTAATGCATCCTTTATTAAAGTTTAAATAAAAAGGAAGCAGGTCATTTAAATAAGTACAAACTCCGAAACTGGCATATCTCTGTGCGGTCAGCACTGCTTCTATAAGTCGCGTGAAGTGTCCCGATCTAAGGGGGAGAGATTGAAACTGCACCCGGCCGATGTACACTCTGGCATGGGCTCACTCGTCCCTCGCGCACACCTGCTCCAGTTAGATTATAACATGATGGCTCGCCATGAAGTGAATCATAATACATATGTGTTGTGGTGTGTAGAAAATCAGTGATATGCAACTCTATTAAGAAGAGAGAGTTTGTTTTTTGAGAGTTAAAGATGGAGGGTAGTCTTCACCCATTATATACATGGCAACAAAATACTTTTTTAATTTGTTGTTTTGGCTTGTTTTCCAATATAAATACCTAAAACTCCTTTAAAATAAAGTACATTTACCTTAGCAGCTATACTGCAGAAGAACAAGTCTAAGAATGTTGAATATATTAAATATTTAAATATTTTAAAATATCTGAAAATCCTTAAAACAAGTTGCATTTACCTGAAGCAACATATAAGATATTTAGACTTGCTTTTAGAGAACAGATCTTGAATATATGTATATTTTTACTTTACTGCACTCGCAGAAGAATAACCAAGTGAAAAAATACACTTATATACAAAATTCACTTATATTCAAGATACATTCTCTGAAAGCATGTCTAAATATAATATATGTTGTTTATCAGTTAAATATATCTTGTTTTAAGGATTTTTTTATATATTTTTAAATGGAAAACAAGACAAAACACATGGTTACAATACGATTTTTTGCAGTGATTTTTTTTACTGAATTAAACTTAATAAAAAGTATTTTTCCCCCCCCTTTAATTCAAAGAATGTCATTTAGAGGTATTTTTAAAAGTTGATTTTGTCCTTTGTTAGTAAGCACGTTTATAACAACCTTTTAAGTCAAGGTACAAGCTGAATAATTGGTTAAGAGCTAATGATTAATTGCCCAAAGAGTCGAATAATCGTTCTAATAATCATTAGATTAGTCGATTATCAAAATAATCGTTAGTTGCAGCCCTAGTTTACAAGTAGATTCAAAATGTAATAACTAAAATACAGCAGCAAAAAAAAAAAAAAGATTGTTAAAAACAAATCAAGGCATGTTTTTCTACTACTGTTTTGTAAATGTCACTGAAGTTACATCTGCATCCCAGCCAGAATCTGAAATTAAAAGGGCAAAAATGCCACAGAAAGGGACAAAATGCATCTGAAATTCAAAATGTGCGGGCAAAAATGCTTAACGGGATGGTTCACCCAAAAATGAAAATTCTCTCTTCATTTACTCACCCTCATGCAATCCCAGATGTGTATGACTTTCTTTCTTCTGCAGAACACAAATGAAGATTTTTAGAAGAATATCTCATGGTGACCAGATCTTTAAATCTCAGAAAAACATATAAAGGCAGCATAAAAGTAATCCATAATACTTCAGTGGTTTAATCCATACCTTCTGAAGCAATCTAATCGGTTTTGGGTGAGAAAAGACCAAAATATAACTCCTTTTTCCATGATGCTAGGGGGTGTAATCAAGCTTGAAATTATGATCACCAAGGAGACTGCTGATGTAAAGATTTACAGTGAAAAAGGAGTTATATTTTGGGCTGTTCTAACCCAAAACCGATTGGATCGCTTCAAAAGACACAGATGGAGTTTTATGGATAACTTTTATGCTGCCTTTATGTGCTTTTTGGAGCATTAAGGTTCTGGTTACCATTCACTCGCATTGTTTGGACCTACAGAGCTGAAATATTCTTCTAAAACTCTTTTCTTGTGTTCAGCAGAAGATAGAAAGTCATACACATCTGGAATGGCATGAGGGTGCGTAATGAGAGAATTTTTATTATTGGATGAACTCTCTCTATAACATTGTTTAAGGCCTAGATATACATATTATTGCATAAAACATATGATATAATAACTTAGGGAATTTATGATATTAAAAGTATATGACATTATTTTCTATATAATTAGAAATATTTGCATTCATAAGGGAAAAAATTCCCCTGAAAATAAAATCCAAGGGACAAATATTTAATATTTTTCCGTTAATGGAAAAGATAACTTCTGACACTGATCCCAACTCAAATTTTAATACAACCAAATGTGCATTTCAGTGGGACAGAATATGCAATATTATGAGTTATTGCACTTGCAAAATTATATCTCTATTATTATTAGTTTCTGTCCTTAAATTTCTCATTTGATAGACCCCAGATGACCCTCAAATGTTTGCCTGAAGCCCTGTTAATGCAGTAATTATAAAGCCTGTTAATGTTTAAAGCAATAGCAACAAATAATGATAGTTTTAAAAAGAATTGCTACCATTCAATTTATCCCTACGACAAAGTTATAGTGAGTCAGGGTGGTCTACGTGCGAAAATAAGACACCCATATGTCGTTTGATCCTGACGGACCAGATGATCACTAGGAGAATGGTCTTCAGAGAGAAGATAAATTATTTTCCCTTTACATCTCATCACAGTGTATAATGATCTAAACCTGCATCCACACAAACCACCATAATAAACAACAAACAAATCAATCTGAACTGTTTTGTTTCTAAATGACGTATACATTTCCATATTTGTTTAGGGGGTTTAATCTGCTCAGATATGCGAGTATTTCTGCAGTCAAATGCTACTGTTTCTGTGCTGCCCTCTGAAGACAGGGACCAAAAAACCGGCACCAACGCTTGACCATCATACTGCACAGAACAATACACAATAAACACACATTCAACGAGCTCTGTGTGTGTCTGCTGTGGACCAACAAGAGACAAAGAACAAGTTTGATGGAGAGAAAGAGACAGCTAGAGATGGGAGTTAGTGTCTTTTAGAGCACTTACTTGGAGCTTTGTTGTGGACATGAGTCAGTTTGACGTATAGGGTTGGGAATCAAGGTTCTTTTTAAGAACCGTATGATTGGTAGCTCAGTGGTAAAGACGCTGGCTACCACCCCTGGAGTTCGCTAGTTCACAAGTTCGAATCCCAGGGCGTGCTGAGTGACTCCAGCCAGGTCTCCTAAGCAACAAAATTGGCCCGGTTGCTAGGGAGGGTAGAGTCACATGGGGTAACCTCGTGGTCGCTATAATGTGGTTCTCGCTCTTGGTGGGTGCGTGGCAAGTTGCGCAGAGAATAGCGCTATGTCTCCGCGGTAACATGCTCAACAAGCCACGTGATAAGATGCGTGGACTGACGGTCTCAGACGCGGAGGCAACTGAGATTCGCCCTCCGCCACCCGGATTGAGGCGAGTCACTACGCCACCACGAGGACTTAAGAGCGCATTGGGAATTGGGCATTCCAAGAAAAAGGGGAGAGAGAGAAAAAAAAAAACGT
Organism: Myxocyprinus asiaticus; assembly: GCF_019703515.2. NCBI lineage: Eukaryota > Metazoa > Chordata > Actinopteri > Cypriniformes > Catostomidae > Myxocyprinus > Myxocyprinus asiaticus. The sequence goes on along the minus strand of NC_059368.1, from coordinate 4,431,790 downwards.
GCACTCAGTAACTTTTTGTTTGTGTGTCATCTTGGACTTACAGTGACATCTAGTGGTGTGGATGCAGCATCAGTCAAAATCAATAGTTTTCAGTTACAGATCATCTGTAACTACAGGTTAGTTGTAGAAATTCCCTGTGCTCAATCAGCCATGATTGATTTAATCCAAGAGTGAAAGTGCCCAATAACAAGACAGTTACTGAGATTAAGCAAGTAAGTATTCAGCTGGTTATGTGATTCTAAAATGGCAGCCCCCATGAAGGCGACCCTGCCCCATGTAGAATAAAACAGCTTTTATAAGGTTACTGATATGACTACAGTCCTCATCTCATGATTGTATACATATGTTTCAAAATTACAATTCATGTCTTTAGGAGTAAAACTTGTTTAATGGGGAAAAAACTACTGAGTGCACCTTTAAAGCAATCAAACTTTGTGTTTACAGTAATGCGTTTACAATGGACGTCTATGGGGAAAGACATTCTGGAAGGCTGAAAGGTTGAAAAGCTATTTTAATCACACTAGTCTCATGTTACCATGTATAATGTTTATGTCTCCTGGCAATATACATTAAAAACACTGCATTTTCATGAGGTTGCAATGAGACACTTACAATGGAGGTGAATGGGGCCAGTACATAAACATTAAAATACACATTGTATAGCCACATGATGTAAACGTTACACCTGTTAACATGATTTTAATGTGATAAAATTGCTTAATAACCTTATCCGTGTGAGTACTATCCAATATTGCAACTTTGTTGCTATGACGACGCAACACCGGTAAACCCTAAGCAACTTTATCCCACTAAAATTGTGTCGAACCGAGATTTTGTCACACTAAAATCATGTTAAAATGTATAATGTTTGCGTCTTGTCGCTATAATTTTGAAACAATGTGTATTTTAACGTTCATGGACTGGCCCCATTCACTTCCATTGCAAGCACCTCACTGTAACCCCGATTTCGATTGTGTTTTAAATAGCCTAAGCTAGCGATGACTCAAAAATATTTCCAGTGGTAATCAACATTATGCCACAAATGCTGTCGATTGAGCTTATTTGTACTGTACTGAACCCAGAACATTCCGTTAATTCTATTGCAATGCCTTGCCCCATGAACTTCTATAGTGAGAGCATTATTGTACATTTTTGCTTTGTTTGAACAAACTGAGGGATGCATCAATATAACTCTGAATATTGCTTTAATGACATTAAATTTGCTTTAAATGTGAACAAAACCCAGAATCAAAAGCGTTGGTTTTTGGACTGACAGTAGCTGCCCATGACAGAGATGAGAAACCCTCCATCAGGCAGAGATAAGACAAATGAGACACCACCCTCCTCTCTTCTCATTATCAATATCTTCCTCTTTTCTCTAATCTATTGATGATTGAGTCTCATGTTTGAAACCTGATCATAAGAGAGCAGCTGTGTTAAATCACTTACAGATACAAATTCCTCCCAAAATAACACAAGAGTCAAATGGAGACATCTATTTTGGCCAGCAGAATAGCTGATAATTATTATTTGGCAAGAAAAAAAAAGCAGCAAAATAATAAGAGAACCACTAAAAGTTTCCAACTTCACACTTAAGTTTCCAACTTCACACTTAAGTTTCCAGATAACAGCAACTACATGGGAGAATCATAAAACCTGTTAAAAACATGCAAGTCAAATCTCACCCAAAAATCAAAATAAATAAATACGAAATTACTGCATTACAATAATGCAAATAATGATTTGATTAGTTGTAATAAAGATCTATGATGTCACAATGCAATAAGTCATAATGGTTCTATAAATGGCCTTTCATTTTCGTTATGCAATATAAATATAAATATGACTTAGACACTTCGTAAGTTCACCTATATGAGCAATTCAAAATAACAACAATGACAAGAAAATAAACAATTTATTCTATTATTTCTAGGCCAGCAATACAATGCACAAACACATTAATCTAAGCTCAATTCTCATCTGTAATATTCTATATATTCTCTAAGAGTAAATGGACACTACATGGTATATTTAACCAAATTTGTCAATTAAATAAATATGAATATGTCATACCTTCTCCACGTTTTCTACGGTGAAGTCTGCTGCTGTCTCCGGATCCATCTCTGTGATTGATACGTAACAACTCCTCCCTCTCTCCCTCTCCCTCCTGAACTCAGTCGATCACCTTCTCTTCTATAAAACTCTAAATTAATATAAAAATAACAACTGATAAATCGTGGTGATGTGACTTCGATTTGGCCGGTGCGCGCGATCAGGCCGGTGCGCGCGAGCTCACGTCTCTCATTCTCATATCACACACATTATAAAAACCGTCTTTAATACCACTGATGATCGATAAACGTGAACATTTGTCACATATACAGGTCCACGGGAATCTGTCAGGTCCGGTCCCGATGTTTCAATGTGCGTGTGTCCGCCCTCTACCTCTCGTGTCGGCGAGTGTCCAACCCACTGCCTTCGTAAAAAGCACACATTCCATGTTAAAACATATGAAATAATGTATTGTTATTTTACATTTACAATATGTATATTTTCAAAATGCTAAAGGCTATGGGTTATATTTAATCGAACATGACGGTGTTGGTTTTCTTTGTGTCAAATCAGTTGGCTGCCTATTTTATAGAGTGCTGGAAATGAGAAGTGATTTATTTAGTTGTTTGTTTGTTTGTAAGCTGAACTGCGTAAAAGGGATCTGCTTTCGAATAACAATGGACAGTTTGACTTTGAGATGATGTTCATTTTAAAGCAGGCGAGATTTTAACAGGCCTACGTGGGGGTCCTCTACACGGGATTCTGGGAAATGTAGTTTTTATGTTGTCATTGCATTTTTAAATGAGGTGCCACAGCGACTCGTTGTGGTACACTTAAAGTATTGTATGGATATCTGCTATTTTATTTATGTTTTTTTTTTTATATTGTTTACATTCATCTTCCTATCCATTTTCTTAATGTATTTATTTACTTTACCTTATTTAATTTGATATTGTCTATCTAGGTAATAAAAGTAGCCTACTGCATGGGCATTGGCAATATTGTTAACAATCACGCCAATGAATCTGTGTGGACTGTGACTTTAGTGTACACTAGGTGGAACTCTTGCTTCTTATTAAACATATTATGTTTTATATATTTAAAAATACACTCTTTACCTTAGTGCATTTATCATGCTGATGTTATTTGTTGTTGAATTAAAACTAGTGCATTATTTATCAGAGAAAGCTCAAAGTGGACATGGGCTCATTCTGAAAAACAATCTAGGAAAGCATTTTGTTGAGATTTTGTGTCACGTGAGCTCTCACCTGCTGTGCATTTAATTTCAATAACTGTTGTAAATGGTTATTTCCTATTTTAGTTCAAGAATAATGCAGTAAAAATTAATTAACACTGATGTCTTGAATGGCAGCAATTGAACTGCATGTTACACTCAAAAGATGGCCATTTACTCCTGCATGTGCAGAGGCATGTTAGAAATCACTTAAACTATCTTTTAAGGGAAATGCAGAAAAATACACAAGTAGTGATAATGATTAATATAATAACAAACAATATTCATAAAAAAAACAAATTAAATAAAACATTCACTTCTTTAATTTGTACCTATCATAGTCTAGAGAATTGCATGTGGATTTATTTTGAGGAAAGCAACATCAGGAAGGTATTTTGAAGTTGTTTGTTTGTGTTAATTACATTTTTGTACTTGCTGCTGATCGGTTGCAAACTGTTCAATATTTAATGGATACAATTATGAAAAATGAAAAATTATCCATTCCTTTGCGGAAAGTCATAGATGCGCGTCATCGCGTCCTGCCCACTGCGATCAGTTGAGAGCGCGCAGCGGAGCTCTACGTTTATTCTGGCCGGATTTGTATCTACTGTGAATCTGTAGCTATCACTTTACTGAGATCAGCCGAAGTCGTCCAGACACATCTGAATCATTTTATCGCAGTGACTGAACTGCCGTCACATTGTTGGAAACGGAAACAATCCGTCCGGGGCTTTCTTTTCACTAGTGCAGAAAGAAGGACCCGAGGAGTTGCAGTTAAAGTTCGTATGAAGGATATGGGCAGATGTGGAAATGTTGCGTTTTGCGCTTTGGTGCTCTTCTACTGTTCTTTCATTACAGGTAAAAGTCATAATTACTATCTATCTATCTATCTGTCTGTCTGTCTGTCTATCTGTCTGAGTCCTTCAAGTCATGAAAACAATGGTTGTGTCTATCTATCTATCTATCTATCTATCTATCTATCTATCTATCTGTCTGTCTGTCTGTCTGTCTGTCTGTCTGAGTCCTTCAAGTCATGAAAACAATGGTTGTGTCTATCTAACTATCTATCTATCTATCTATCTGTCTGTCTGTCTGTCTGTCTGTCTGAGTCCTTCAAGTCATGAAAACAATGGTTGTGTCTATCTATCTATCTATCTATCTATCTATCTATCTATCTATCTGTCTGTCTGTCTGAGTCCTTCAAGTCATGAAAACAATGGCTGTATCTATCTATCTATCTATCTATCTATCTATCTATCTATCTGTCTGTCTGTCTGTCTGTCTGTCTGAGTCCTTCAAGTCATGAAAACAATGGCTGTGTCTATCTATCTATCTATCTATCTATCTATCTATCTATCTATCTGTCTGTCTGTCTGTCTGAGTCCTTCAAGTCATGAAAACAATGGTTGTGTCTATCTAACTATCTATCTATCTATCTGTCTGTCTGTCTGTCTGTCTGAGTCCTTCAAGTCATGAAAACAATGGCTGTGTCTATCTGTCTATCTATCTATCTGTCTGTCTGTCTGTCTGTCTGTCTGTCTGAGTCCTTCAAATCACGAAAATAATGGTTGTGTCTATCTATCTATCTATCTATCTGTCTGTCTGTCTGTCTGTCTGAGTCCTTCAAGTCATGAAAACAATGGTTGTGTCTGTCTATCTATCTATCTATCTATCTATCTATCTATCTATCTGTCTGTCTGTCTTTCAAGTCATGAAAACAATGGTTGTGTCTGTCTATCTATCTATCTATCTATCTATCTATCTATCTGTCTGTCTGTCTTTCAAGTCATGAAAATAATGGTTGTGTCTATCTATCTATCTGTTTGTCTGTCTGTCTGAGTCCTTCAAGTCATGAAAACAATGGTTGTGTCTATCTATCTATCTATCTATCTATCTATCTATCTATCTGTCTGTCTGTCTGTCTGTCTTTCAAGTCATGAAAACAATGGTTGTGTCTATCTATCTATCTATCTATCTGTCTGTCTGTCTGTCTGTCTGTCTGTCTGAGTCCTTCAAGTCATGAAAACAATGGTTGTGTCTATCTATCTATCTATCTGTCTGTCTGTCTGAGTCCTTCAAGTCATGAAAACAATGGTTGTGTCTATCTATCTATCTGTCTGTCTGTCTGTCAAGTCATGAAAACAATGGTTGTGTCTATCTATCTATCTATCTATCTATCTGTCTGTTTGTCTGTCTGTCTGAGTCCTTCAAGTCATGAAAACAATGGTTGTGTCTATCTATCTATCTGTCTGTCTGTCTGTCTGTCTGTCAAGTCATGAAAACAATGGTTGTGTCTATCTATCTATCTATCTGTCTGTCTGTCTGTCTGCTTGTCTGTCTGTGTCCTTCAAGTCATGAAAACAATGGTTGTGTCTATCTATCTATCTATCTATCTATCTATCTATCTATCTATCTATCTGTCTGTCTGTCTGTCTGTCTGAGTCCAAGTCATGAAAACAATGGCTGTGTCTATCTATCTATCTATCTATCTATCTATCTATCTGTCTGTCTGTCTGAGTCCTTCAAATCATGAAAATAATGGTTGTGTATATCTATCTATCTATCTGTCTGTCTGTCTGTCTGAGTCCTTCAAGTCATGAAAACAATGGTTGTGTCTGTCTATCTATCTATCTATCTATCTATCTGTCTGTCTGTCTGTCTGTCTTTCAAGTCATGAAAACAATGGTTGTGTCTATCTATCTATCTATCTATCTATCTGTCTATCTATCTGTCTGTCTGTTTGTCTGTCTGTCTGAGTCCTTCAAGTCATGAAAACAATGGCTGTGTCTATCTATCTATCTATCTATCTATCTATCTATCTATCTATCTATCTGTCTGTCTGTCTGTCTGTCTGAGTCCTTCAAATCATGAAAATAATGGTTGTGTCTATCTATCTATCTATCTATCTGTCTGTCTGTCTGTCTGTCTGAGTCCTTCAAGTCATGAAAACAATGGTTGTGTCTATCTATCTATCTGTCTGTCTGTCTGTCTGAGTCCTTCAAGTCATGAAAACAATGGTTGTGTCTATCTATCTATCTATCTGTCTGTCTGTCTGTCTGTCTGTCAAGTCATGAAAACAATGGTTGTGTCTATCTATCTATCTATCTATCTATCTATCTATCTGTCTGTCTGTTTGTCTGTCTGAGTCCTTCAAGTCATGAAAACAATGGTTGTGTCTATCTATCTATCTATCTGTCTGTCTGTCTGTCTGTCTGTCTGAGTCCTTCAAGTCATGAAAACAATGGCTGTGTCTATCTATCTATCTATCTATCTATCTGTCTGTCTGTCTGTCTGTCTGAGTCCTTCAAGTCATGAAAACAATAGTTGTGTCTATCTATCTATCTATCTATCTATCTATCTATCTATCTGTCTGTCTGTCTGTCTGTCTGAGTCCTTCAAGTCATGAAAACAATGGTTGTGTCTATCTATCTGTCTGTCTGTCTGTCTGTCTGTCTGTCTGTCTGTCTGAGTCCTTCAAGTCATGAAAACAATGGTTGTGTCTATCTATCTATCTATCTGTCTGTCTGTCTGTCTGTCTGTCAAGTCATGAAAACAATGGTTGTGTCTATCTATCTATCTATCTATCTATCTATCTATCTATCTGTCTGTCTGTTTGTCTGTCTGAGTCCTTCAAGTCATGAAAACAATGGTTGTGTCTATCTATCTATCTATCTATCTGTCTGTCTGTCTGTCTGTCTGAGTCCTTCAAGTCATGAAAACAATGGCTGTGTCTAACTATCTATCTATCTATCTATCTGTCTGTCTGTCTGTCTGTCTGAGTCCTTCAAGTCATGAAAACAATAGTTGTGTCTATCTATCTATCTATCTATCTATCTATCTATCTATCTATCTATCTGTCTGTCTGTCTGTCTGTCTGAGTCCTTCAAGTCATGAAAACAATAGTTGTGTCTATCTATCTATCTATCTATCTATCTATCTGTCTGTCTGTCTGTCTGTCTGAGTCCTTCAAATCATGAAAACAATAGTTGTGTCTATCTATCTATCTATCTGTCTGTCTGTCTGTCTGTCTGTCTGTCTGTCTATCTGTCTGTCTTTCAAGTCATGAAAACAATGGTTGTCTATCTATCTATCTATCTGTCTGTCTATCTGTCTGTCTGTCAAGTCATGAAAACAATGGTTGTGTCTATCTATCTGTCTGTCTGTCTGTCAAGTCATGAAAACAATGGTTGTGTCTATCTATCTATCTATCTGTCTGTCTGTCTGTCTGTCTGTCAAGTCATGAAAACAATGGTTGTGTCTATCTATCTGTCTGTCTGTCTGTCTGTCTGTCTGTCTGAGTCCTTCAAGTCATGAAACAATGGTTGTGTCTATCTATCTATCTATCTATCTATCTATCTGTCTGTCTGTCTGTCTGTCTGAGTCCTTCAAATCATGAAAACAATAGTTGTGTCTATCTATCTATCTATCTGTCTGTCTGTCTGTCTGTCTGTCTGTCTATCTGTCTTTCAAGTCATGAAAACAATGGTTGTCTATCTATCTATCTGTCTGTCTGTCTGTCTGTCTGTCTGTCTGTCTGTCAATTCATGAAAACAATGGTTGTGTCTATCTATCTGTCTGTCTGTCTGTCTGTCAAGTCATGAAAACAATGGTTGTGTCTATCTATCTATCTATCTGTCTGTCTGTCTGTCTGTCTGAGTCCTTCAAGTCATGAAAACAATGGTTGTCTATCTATCTATCTATCTATCTGTCTGTCTGTCTGTCTGTCTGAGTCCTTCAAATCATGAAAACAATAGTTGTCTATCTGTCTGTCTGTCTGTCTGTCTGTCTGTCTGTCTGTCAATTCATGAAAACAATGGTTGTGTCTATCTATATATCTATCTGTCTGTCTGTCTGTCTGAGTCCTTCAAGTCATGAAAACAATGGTTGTGTCTATCTATATATCTATCTGTCTGTCTGTCTGTCTGAGTCCTTCAAGTCATGAAAACAATGGCTGTGTCTAACTATCTATCTATCTATCTATCTGTCTGTCTGTCTGTCTGTCTGAGTCCTTCAAGTCATGAAAACAATAGTTGTGTCTATCTATCTATCTATCTATCTATCTATCTGTCTGTCTGTCTGTCTGTCTGTCTGAGTCCTTCAAATCATGAAAACAATAGTTGTGTCTGTCTGTCTGTCTGTCTGTCTGTCTATCTGTCTGTCTTTCAAGTCATGAAAACAATGGTTGTCTATCTATCTATCTATCTGTCTGTCTATCTGTCTGTCTGTCAAGTCATGAAAACAATGGTTGTGTCTATCTATATATCTATCTATCTATCTGTCTGTCTGTCTGTCTGAGTCCTTCAAATCTTGAAAACAATGGTTGTGTCTCTATCTATCTATCTATCTATCTATCTATCTATCTATCTGTCTGTCTGTCTGTCTGTCTGTCTGAGTCCTTCAAGTCATGAAAACAATGGTTGTGTCTGTCTATCTATCTATCTATCTATCTGTCTGTCTGTCTGTCTGTCTGTCTGAGTCCTTCAAGTCATGAAAACAATGGTTGTGTCTGTCTATCTATCTATCTATCTATCTTTCTGTCTGTCTGTCTGAGTCCTTCAAGTCATGAAAACAATGGTTGTCTATCTATCTATCTGTCTATCTATCTGTCTGTCTGTCTGTCTGTCTGTCTGTCAAGTCATGAAAACAATGGTTGTGTCTATCTATCTATCTATCTGTCTGTCTGTCTGTCTGTCTGTCAAGTCATGAAAACAATGGTTGTGTCTATCTATCTGTCTGTCTGTCTGTCTGTCTGTCTGAGTCCTTCAAGTCATGAAAACAATGGTTGTGTCTATCTATCTATCTATCTATCTATCTGTCTGTCTGTCTGTCTGTCTGTCTGTCTGAGTCCTTCAAATCATGAAAACAATAGTTGTGTCTATCTATCTATCTATCTATCTGTCTGTCTGTCTGTCTGTCTGTCTATCTATCTGTCTTTCAAGTCATGAAAACAATGGTTGTCTATCTATCTATCTATCTGTCTGTCTGTCTATCTGTCTGTCTGTCA
>NC_059368.1:4415000-4420000 GCF_019703515.2 Myxocyprinus asiaticus | reverse complement strand
TTATTTTGTCATCCTGTGAGCCGTACTGGTCAAGATGTTTTTTCACCATGGCAGTCAACCCTGGAAATGTTTGTTATTTACAAATTTCATTTTGTTCTACTTTTTTTGACACTGACTGCTTACTGTACAATACAAGAATGACAGTTTTGTCTAGCTGAATGCTATTGTGTATCACACTGAGCTTTTTAGATACCGATTTCAACAGTAGATAAAAGTTTACTGGGAAAAGTCAATACTGTACAGAAAAAGTATATGCACATTTGTATGTATACAGTCAATTTATTTTTTAAGCAATGTGTTACATTTAAACAGAAAATTCACATCTGCATGTCCATTTTTACACATTTCTTACATGTAAAGTCATATATAGTGAACAGAAAATTGCTACAAAATGATATCCATGCAAGAAAAAAAAAAACCTGCGTAGTTCTGTAAAAAACAATAAATTGTACCTCCTCACAGTACGTAACACTACAAGTTTCCATCTTCTTGGTGGACATCCTGTCGCTCTTGCTGGTCTGGCCAGAGATTTAGCATACATCACAAACTTTCCATGTCATAGATATTTATGGAATATACATGTATGTCTGACAGATTTTGATAACTGAATGGATCATTTTGCATGTGATGGCTCACACGATGAAAGAATGTTTAAAAGTTGTGAAGAGTATGACAGTTTCACTGAGAATCAAATCATCAATTTTGATCAGAAAGTCATGTGCATTTAGTTATTGTGCAGATTGTAGACAATTGTACTTACTCTTTTGCACATGTGCCAAAACACGTGTAATTTGCTTAAATGGATAAATTCAAATCTGGTGTGAACAAGAAACTAATTGTTCAGAGATTTGAAAAAAATAATTCCCATTTGAGAATTGAGCCAAAGCGATTGAGAAAAACTGTAAAAACTAGTGAGATATTTACCTAAGCAGCATTTTTGGGCCTCAGACGCCAATGGCATGCAAAAATGCTGTCTAGGTCTGCAGCTCACTAGAACCTTCATGACTTAATGGATGCCAAATATTGCTGCATGTACTTATGATGACCAAAAATGCTGTCTAGGTACACTGTAAACTTATGTTGTCATTACTGGAAAAAATCAAGTTGTCTTAATTAAACATTGCTTGAAATGTCAAGTTTTTGGGCTCATAATTGAAATGGCTACGTTTCTTGAACTTACTTTTCTTTAAAATCCATAGACTTAAAGGGATAGTTCACCCAAAAATAAAAATTCTCTTATCATGCACTCTCCTTCATGCCATCCCAGATGTGTGTGACTGTCTTTCTTCTGCAGAACACAAATTATGGTTTTTAAAATAATATCTCTTCTCTGTAGGTCCATACAATACAAGTGAATTTTGAAGTTCCAAAAAGCACATAAAGGCATCATAAAAGTAATCCATATGACTCCAGTTGTATAATCAGTCTTCTGAAGCAATATGATAGTTGTGGGTGAGAAACAGATCAATGTTGAAAGGTGCACTCAGTAATTGTTTCCCCATTAAAAAAGTTTTACTCTTAAAGAAATGAATTGTCATTTTGAAAAACATGTATAAAATCATGACCGCTCACATGAGATGAGGACTGTAGTCATATCAGTAACCTTATAAAAGCTGTTTTATTCTACATGGGGCAGGGGCGCCCTCATGGGGGCTGCCATTTTAGAATCACATAACCAGCTGAATACTTACTTGCTTAATCTCAGTAACCGTCTTGTTATTGGACACTTTCACTCTTGGATTAAATGAATCATGGCTGATTGTGAACAGTGAATTTCTACAATGGCATCTGTAACTGAAAACTGTTGATTTTGACTGATGCTGCATCCACACCACTAGGTGTCACTGTAAGTCCAAGATGACATGAGCAAACAGTTACTGAGTGCACCTTTAAGTCCTTTTTTTTACTATAAATCTCAACTTTCACTTTCTTCTTTTGTTTTTGGTGATTTGCTTTCTTTATGCATATTGCCACCTACTGGGCAGGGAGAAGAATTTATAGTAAAAAAGGACTTAAATATAGACATTTTTCTCACCCACACCTATCATATTGCTTCTGAAGACATGGATTTAACCACTGGAGTCATATGGATTACTTTTATGCTGCCTTTATGTGCTTTTTGGAGCTACAAAGTTCCGGTCACCATTCACTTGCATTGTATGGACCTACAGAGCTGAAAGATTCTTCTAAAAATCTTAATTTGTATTCTACAGAAGAAAGTCAGTCATACACATCTGGGATGGCATGAGGGTGATTAAATGATGAGAGAATTTTCATTTTTGGGTGAACTATCACTTTAAGATTTTAAGCATGAATAACTCAAACTATTGAGTACAAAACTGAGGTTAAAGGGAATACCCTTCAACCAAAGGGAATGCCTTGTGCTTGAATTATTTAATCAATTTTCCTTGGTCAAAGGGAACATATAAGGCATTTAAATACTTATTAAGAATTCGTAGAGGTTTTAGCTCTTTTGTAAAATTATTTATGTTGTTTTGTTGCAAATAATTGTTTTGTGTGATGTCACCATTTGGGTGATCTGTGTCTCCTTTGGTCAAGTTGGATCCTGTTAACATTATCTCAGTGCTTGTACAAGTGCAACAGAGCTTCTCAGGCTCAACTTAATTTATGTGGAGAAATAAGTTTTTTTGATGATTGGCCTTGAATCAGTTATAATCTTCTTTATATAAGCTGTAGTATTGTATGACCTTCATTTGAGTCCATTCATTTAAAATCATTTTATTTTATATGTATAGTGCTTTCATTTAGTTAATTAAGTTGAAAGTCTACTTGCATCTACTGTAGTTACCTTAACTTAAAGATTTAGGTTCATTCTATAAGAACACCAAGTTAAGTGAACTTAGTGAACTTGAGTTTACTCAATCAGTTGAGTAGTCAACTTTTTAGGGTTTTCAGTGCATGCTGCTCACTCGGTTTTGAGACTCAGAGATTATGAGGTAAAGAGACTCTCATTCGAAACTGTAATTACAGCCTGACACTGGATAAAGACAGTGAGACTAAAATAACACTCACCAAAATAAGTTGGTGTTTTGCATTGCAATATATGAAATCGCTGGGACAATCAGTGGTTTCTATTTTTATTTTTATTTATTTTTTAAATTTAGCTGTCACTGGGAGATCTATAAATATAAATAGCCTACTTTTGACTGTCAAAGATCACATGGTGGCCAACTAGGAAAAAGTACATGTAGTTGTGATTTATTCACATGTATTATTAATTATTTTAAATATTTAAACATATTTCCAGGGCTGATTTCTCTTCCCAGTCCACCCCTGTCGGTCACAGCACTGTCACAGACAGCATGAATGTTGTCAAATAATACAAACAGTCCAACACACTCTCACGGCGAAATCGTCAGGATTCGTACAACTTTTCTAAATTTGCCTAATTTGTATGATATCGTGCGACTTCACTCGTTTGAATTCCTACGACTTTCACTACAGCCAATGACGTCGCTGGACATCATTTCCAACTAATACGCGACAATCACTTGCTTCTGTCACACACAACAGCTTCCTATCATGTTTACACACTCTACTGATTGGTTAAGTTTAGATAAGGGGTTTGAGTAAGGGTATAATATTAATATGTATGTCCTTAACGCCTCGTGCATGGAACTCGCATTTATTTCTGCATTATACATCCGGGAATTTGCACGTGATGAAGTCGTACGAGTTTATGCGAACAACATCGTGTGAGACCATACGAAATAGCCAACTCATAAATTATGTATGAATTTTCATTCAGGGTTGCAACAGTCTCTTAATCCCAGAGTTCTTTCATTAAATAGCTGGTGTTTGTAATTAAGATTCATGCGACTGTATTTTAATCAGGGACTAGAAACAGTTCAAGGAACTAAAAATATATATATAAATAAATAAATAAAATTGCATAATGTTACTGAAAATGCAAAAAAAGTCTCTTTCAATTGTTCCGGAGAGAAAACGTTAATTTAAAATGCTGGTAATCGGTTAAAGGAATGTTTCAGGTTCAATACAAGTTAAGCTCAGTCGGCAGCATTTGTGGCATAATGTTGATTACCACTAAAAAATAATATCGACACGACTGTCCTTTTCTTTAAAAAATCAAAAATCGAGTTTACAGTGAGGCACTTACAATGGAACTGAATGTGGCCAATTTTTGGCAGAAATGCAACTTGCATTAATTCTTCGGTTAAAACCTTTGTATTATTTGAGCTGTAATGTTTTTAAATCGTTGTTTTTATGGTAATTTTAACAGTTGTTTTAAGGTTTTAGGGTTTACAGCATTATGTCGTCATGACGACGAAGTTGTAAAATTGGCTATAACTTCACACAGATGGTTAGTAAGTAATTTTATCAATCTAAAATCATGTTCACACAGATATTGGTTATATCTTGTGGCTATACTTTTAAAACAGGGAATATTATAACGTTTACAGATTGGCTCCCATTCACTTCCATTGTAAATGTCTCACTGTAACCTAAATTTTTGCTTTTGTTTAAAGGAGAGACGATTCAAAATGAATTTTTGTTGTACTCAACATTACTCCACAAATGCTGTTGATTGAGCTTAACTTGTTTTGAACCCAGAATATTCCTTTTTTCCCATTCTGATTACTTTAAGATAAAAGGAAAAATACAGGTAGAAAGTTAATTTATTTCTGTGTCTTCACTGAATTACTGTTAGATTTGAAGAAATAAAACAGATTTGATGCTGCTGGATGTAGACTGAGAAACAGACCTGTAATTAAAATGGTTACTATGCTGATCAATCCCCCACACAGGAAAAAATTGTATCGCTTATTTCTGCTTATTTAGGTGAGGCAAGTCGCTTATTTTAAGCTTGTTTTTCCAGATCAGGTCACTTGTTGCTCCTGCGAGATCTGGTAACACTGGAACTGGTATTTCACCCACTCTTAAAATACAATTTCTACTCAGAATGAACCGAAATGAAAAACATGTCCTTCTAAATCCCTGATTTTATCATGTTAATTATA